>NC_085044.1:2493354-2560424 GCF_963692335.1 Osmerus eperlanus | reverse complement strand
AAACTAAGTAAAAGAGAAAAGAGGAGGCTGGAAGAAAGGATTAGAAGTAGTCTGGCTTCCACTGGCTTGTTTGTCCTTGTGACCAACCTTCACCACATCTGATCCCTTCTACCTCTCCCTTTCTCTCTCTCTTCTTCTCCCTCTCTGTCTTCCTCTCTCTCTCTCCTGTCTGTTCCTCTCTCTCTCTCCCCCCCGATCCCTCTCTCTTTCCTGTCTGTTCCTCTCTCTCTCTCCCCCCCGCTCCCTCTCTCTCTTGCCTATCTTCAGACTCCCATTTTAATTAGCACCTCTCTCTGTCTCACTTACCGCCAATTTAGAGGAGTCTCCTGGTCTCCCAGCACAGAGTCCAATGGACAAGACCTCCTTCCCAACCCCCTCTCTCCTCCAGGCTACAACACACACACACACACACACACACACAGCCCGGCCTGCCTCCCCTCCCTACCTCAACCCAATAAACCTCTGTGACTGATTCTCTCCACCAAAATTCCCTATCGTCTCTCTTATTGGCCATTCATAACCCATTTTTGAAGTGTTAATGGCCGGCCATATTTAAGCTGCCAGTGGTTAATATACACTTCCTCCGGTTACACTAAATCTTAGAGACTGTGTTTTTTGGGCTTGGACAGAGGAGAGGGTTGGGGGGTGGGGTGGGAGGGGGGTGGGTGGGTTGCGGTTGGCTGGTGTCCACATTTTGTGTCTGCATGCTTTGATGTGAGGTGGGCGTTAGTCCATCACTTTCTCTCTTTCTCTCTCCGTTACCGTCTTGTACGTTTGCTAACCCACACACACACACACACACACACACACACACACACACACGAACACCCCCACCCACACGAACGCATGCATTCCACCTGCGTCCCCTGTGCCAGACTGACAGCCGTGACCAGGTGTGACCCAGAGCAGAGCTGAACCAGAGCAGAGCTGAACCAGAGCAGAGCTGACCCAGAGCAGAGCTGAACCAGAGCAGAGCTGAACCAGAGCAGAGCTGAACCAGAGCAGAGCTGAACCAGAGCAGAGCTGACCCAGAGCAGAGCTGAACCAGAGCAGAGCTGAACCAGAGCTGCTGGCATCTCCTCTGATCACTTGGCCTGCAGGCAGTTTGGATCTAAAACACCGCTGGCTAATTAACAACGAGAAGCAGCTTCCTGGCTCAACAGCACAACCGAGGGGTGGAGGGAAGCCAGAGATGCCCCACGGCCCCAGCCTTGGACCCAGCCTCCAGCCTCCGGCCCCCAGCTCCAGCCTCGGGATCAATCAGGAGGGCTTGATGGAAATGCCAGGCTGTCTTTTATTATTGAAAAAAATTTGCTGCTAACGATCACAGCAGAGCAGAGCAGGATGGAAGGATTGAAGAGGGGATGGGCAAACACAGAGTGCAAGTACGACACTGTGCATGACAATGTAGACAGGCAGACAGGCAGACAGGCAGACAGGCAGACAGACAGGCAGACAGACAGACAGACAGGCAGACAGGCAGACAGACAGACAGACAGACAGACAGACAGACAGGCAGACAGACAGGCAGACAGGCAGACATGCAGACAGACAGGCAGCTTGTTTGGCCATTCGTGTCTGAGAGCAAACATCTCTTCTCTCTAGTCAGTGATACATGCCTTTTTATTCCAATACGACACACACACACACACACACGTCACCTGTCTGTCCCCGTGTCCCCTGCGTGACCGGACAGGACGGAGAGAGCTTCCGTGTGACCATCCCTCTGAACCCATCACGCCACGCCGCACGTACATGCCGACGGCTACCGCGGCAACGCGGGACGGTCGTCACGGACACAACACCTTTTTATTGGGGGGGGGGGGGGTGTTGGCGGCACCCGGTGGCCATGATGGAAACATGCCTGAGTTTTGCAGCTGAGCAGACTGCAGGAAACGTGGTGTGACCTCTCACACAGACGTTAACACACCGTCAGGGACTGGGACATAATAGAATCATAACTCTTCTATGAATGTTTCTCTATGTCTCTAGCTGGCCAGGGAGTCTGTCACACACACACACACTGTATAAACACACACACATCCGCACATCGGGGCGGCTGTGGCTCAGGGGGTAGAGAGGGTTGTCTGTTAATCGCAAGGTTGGCGGTTCGACCCCCGACTCCTCCCAGGCCATGTGCCGAAGTATCCTTGAGCAAGACTCTGAACCCCAAGTTGCTCCCGATGGGCAGGCCGGCGCCTTGCATGGTAGCTCGCTGCCGTCGGTATGTGTGAGTGAGAGTATGAATGGGTGAATGAGAGGCAAACATTGTAAAGCGCTTTGAGTGCCGCTAAGGTAGAAAAGCGCTTAGCATTAGAAGCATTAGACAGCTAACACGGTCAAAAAAGATAGTGCACTAACACAGCTAACCCGCTAACACGCTAACATTTACATTTACATTTAGTCATTTAGCAGACGCTCTTATCCAGAGCGACTTACAGTAAGTACAGGGACATTCCCCCAAGGCAAGTAGGGTGAAGTGCCTTGCCCAAGGACACAACGTCAGTTTGCACAGCCAGGAATTGAACCAGCAACCTTCAGATTACTAGCTCAATTCCCTAACCGCTCAGCCACCTGACTCCCTAGTACCCCAGTGAAGGCTGACACGACTGGACACAGAGTGTCAGCCGTGATGTCTGAAAGCCTCATCTGACAGGGGAGCACCGAGTGACATGGCTTGTTTCCCTGGGGAAGGGTTAGGTGGGGGGACCACCATGGGAGAGGAGGACATGGCAGGAAATGGCCCGGGTTGGATTCCGACATGGGGCCCCTGCGGTAAGGCCGTACCCTTTAGGGTATGCTCACTGCTGAGCCGACACGGCGACCCTGGAGTGGTTTAACCTTTGACCTCCAGAAACTATCTGTTCTCTCACAGTGCTAATGGTTTTCTTCAGCCTTCATGGAGACTTTCTCTCTCCCTCTCTCTCTCTCTTGCTCTCTCTCTCTCTCTTTTTCTGATGACACAGCCATTTTGGGACTACTGGATACATTCAGTGATATTTATGGCTGTAGTTTGGAGGTTAAAAAGTGTGTACAGTGGGGGGATGGTTGTCATATAATTGTAAGCTCTTAAGAAAACTGAAGAAATCTGTTTTTGATTAGGGACAAATAAAGGAATATTGAATATCTCTTTCTCATTTTCTCATTTTCATTCTTTCCCTCTCTCTTTCTCTCTGCCAGGGGGGAGGAGGAGTATGGTGGTATATTTGTTCTTGATATTTATACACCAAGTGTGTGTCTTAACTGGCATCGCTTGCATGTGTTTGTGCTTGTGTGTGTGTGTGGTCGCGTGTTAGCTCTAACAAGGTGACTGAGAGGACTGGTGTTCACTCAGCTGCAACAGACCCTACATCTACGGCCTCACGCACACACACACACACAAGCATGCACTAGCACACACACCGTTAGTACCTGCCCCATACAACTAGACGAGAGAGTCAATTTCACTGCAGTGGTAGACTTTAGGAATTTAGAGGACTTCACCTTGCAAACCCATGAAGCCATTAAAAGTCCCTCTCCCACAGTTGTTGACAGTTGTTGTCAGAAGCCCTTCCTCTCCCTGCCTCTCTTCTTCTTATTGCATTCCCTCTATCCCTCTCTCTCTCTCTCTCTCTCTCTCTCTCTCTCTCTCTACATGGCATGCATGCTGTTATTTATTACAGACAGCTCCTTGGCTGCTTATCAAATATATACATGTTGCATCTCCCTCCCCTCCTTCTCTCCTCTTCTCTCCTATCCTCTCCTCCTATCTGTTGTGTTCATCAAAGGTTTATTGCCTCTGACTTCCAGTCTCTGCCCTCCATCTTTTTCTCTGCCATACTCCCCCCCCCCTTTCCTTCTCTCTCGACCCATCTTTCTCTGTCATCCCTCCCTTTTCTCCTCTCTCCCCATTCTCCTTCCTGTTGTCTCTATCTGTCGCCTCTCTCAGTCGCTCCCGTTGTCTCCATTTATCACCTCTTCACTCCCTCTCTCTCCCCCCCTCCTCCCCTCACCTCCCCTCCCCTCCCTCCCTCCCTCCCTCCCTCCCTCGGGAAAGCCTAGTTTATGAATGCCAGTGTCCCCTCCTCACAGATAAACAGCCGGCGTGATGGATACTGCTGGGGCAGAAAACTCTTTCCCTCTGGGTCATCCTGGGTCACCATGCTGCTGGAGAAACAGGTCACAGCAGCTAAGCAAGGGAACAGCTGACGAAGAACGAGGAGAAGGAGGAGGGGAAGGAGGCGGAGGAGGAGGAGGAGGAGGGGAGCGTATGGGACAGGGTGCACATCAACTGAAAGAAAGAGAGAGAAAGAGAGATGGAGAGAGAGAGAGAGAGAGAGAAAGGGAGAATGGAAAGGGATTCAGAGCTAGAGCTATTAAACTGATATCTGGTCTTGTTTAGCTCAAGCAGGCAAACATTTTGGTCAGCCCAACATTGTTTATTCCAAAACAAAGACCTGTTTGTTAATGGGCTGTGTAGCTTAAGTCCTATTAGCAGGAATGAAGCAATGAATCCTTTTTTCTCTCCTCTTTCCTCCCCTCCCCTCCTCTCTGGTCTGTTCCGTCACGGCCTGCGGGCCTATCGACCAGAACCCCCTCCGGGGAGCATTCCAGAACGTTCCAGAACCGGAGGGAACAGGGGAAAGACGGCTCGATTTCAGAGCTTTTTCAACCCCTTAACCTTTTAAGGAGTGAGTTCTAAATATTACCGACGCTTCTACCAGAGTGAGTTATTTTTCCAAAACGGAAGCTAGCTAGTTTTAGTTAGCTTCCGTTACCTAGCAACCTAGCATAATACTCGTAGCAATGCTACTACCTGCTAGTGTTACTTGTTAGCCTCCTAATTGTAAATTTTGAAGCCATACTATAGCGTTTGTCATATAGTTTTTGTCTATCGGAAAATAGTCGGTTGGAATGTTCAGAATCACACGTGTGACGGTACTCTGTGGGGCCCGCTTTCGAACGATCACATATGTGTGACGCTACTCCTTAACGGGTTAATAATCAATCAAGGTGAGAATGAGGCAAGCAACCAGCTAACACATCCATCTAGTTGCCTGCGATCTTCTGGGGGTGTCTGGGAAAAGATTGTTGTTAAATAAATGATAAGAGGGGAGGTGAAGAGAGAAACTCAATGTGAGACATAGATGTGGATGGATGGAGATTAAGGGCGGAGGAAGAGTTAGAAACCATATCTGAAAGACTGATGACGTCGTCAGTGACATTGGAAAGATAACGTACAGGTTGATGTTCAGCCAACCAGTTGCGCAACAGGCCTCGCTTGGCCACGCCCCTTGATCTCACTCTGTCCTTCGCTTCTGAGCCACTACCCACAATGCAATGTCCCCCACGATTCAGTGTGTTGCTGCCCATTAACAGCTCGTTTCCTACAACAGTAGGTGGGAGAAAAGAGGACTGTCGGGACGTCTACAACGAGAAGACGACATTTGTGACAGAACCGTGTGAATGGAGCCCTCAGAAATAGAGAACGCTTCGCAGAAAACCTTTGGAAAGAGAGAACCTTGAACATATAAGAGAACCTTTACAATCAAAGCACCTTTGACATCAAAGCACCGTTCGAAAAAAAGAACCTTCAACGCAGAAGCACTTTCAGACGGAGAGAACCTTGAATGTGTTTTGATGTCATACGCTAATGGCTGCCCTCAGCATCTGCTTAGTGTGACACACACACACCAGCAACAGCAGCGACGGCAGAACACGCTGACCTGAGCTCAAATTTCCCCCCGAAAAACACATTTCTGCTTCTGCCGTTGAGACACTGGCTGTCTCATCAAGAATCACTCCGCTCAGCTACTTTCTAACACACAGCGCAACTTAACTGCCAATAGATAGGCTGTCTAACTGCAAATTGAATGTCTCCCACTGTAACTAGTGGCTTGGTTACGAGGGAGACAACCAATCGCCCTGACAATCTGGAATCGTCTTTCAAATCTGGATTCCAGAACCTTCCAGTTCAGTAGATTTCTCTCTTTTTAGTGGAGGTTACAGGGAGTGTTGTGCTAGTTGTGTGTGTGTGTGTGAGAGAGTGTGTGTTGAGGGGAGGAGAGGGGAGTTCTCTCAGCATGTATCCATTATGTTCTAGAAACGGTCGGGACTATTTTCCAAGGATGAAGAGTGAAGAAGAGGAAGAGGTTTTACAAACACACACACACACACACATATACACACTGTATCCATCTCTCCTTGTTGACATGCATCAGGGGGCCGTTAATGACACACTCTCCCTCCAAACACTTCGGTAAATTAACAAGTCATCAGCAGAGCTGTGCTGTAACCGTGGATACAAAACACGCACACGTACACGGATACACAAACACTGTTTCTCCTCCAAGAAAGAGTTCTACATGTGAATATAGCAACGCTGGGAGGAGAGGAGAGAGGAGAGAGAGAGGAGAGGGAGAGGAAAGGGACCAGATAAAGAGGAGGGGTTGAGTGTAAAAAGGAAGGAGAGAACATGAGAGGAAGGAGAGGAAGGGTGAAAGGGTGAAAGGGTAGAGAGATAAGAGGAAGACGCAAAGGGGGAAGAGAGGAGAAAGAGGAGGCATAGCAAGATGAAGAGACATGGGGAGCCCCTCTCCTTCCCTCCTCTCTTTTCTTCCTCTCCTTCCCTTCCCTCCTCCCCTTCCTTCCTCTCCTTCCCTTCCCTCCTCTCTTTTCTTCCTCTCCTTCCCTCCTCTCTTTCCCTCCTTCCCTCCTCCCCTTCCCTCCTCTCCTTCCCTCCTCTTCTTCCCTCCTTCCTTTCCCTCCTCCCCTTCCCTCCTCTCCTTCCGTCCTCTCCTTCCCTCCTCTTCTTCCCTCCTCTCCTTCCCTCCCTCCTCCCCTTTTTTACATCCGACATTTTTACAACTGATATTTCTGTATATTTTATATAAAAATGCATAGGGCCTACTTATTATTTATAAAGATGAAAATACGAGTGAAGTGTAGAATGAAATATGATATCTTCTCATTTCCCCTGCAAGAGGCAGCCTCATAGCTGAATCAAAACGAATACTTTTGGCAGACCGGTGTAAAAATTGACCTAATCTCTATGACTTAAACGTCCTTTTAAGTTTTCCCTTCTCGTGATATTTTCAGGCATTTAGCCTAGCTACTCATATTGCATTCATTCATTAACCCCTTTGAAGATTATTCTACGACGTTACCGGCAGTAGAAGATGGAATCGCGATTCAAACAGTACCATCTGCTAACTGAAAATATGCCCCCAAAAACGTAAATAAGCTTGACATTTATTTAGTGGAAAATCGCTCATTCATACAAAGCTCACTGGTAGCGATCATTGTCAGTAACAACGCAAAATGCGATATAGCCCTGTGTGGAGAAGCTGCCCCGGTAAATTCTACTACTACGGTACAGTACTAGACTACTGCTGTGTTTGTCTTGGCGATTGCGTTGGTTGAATTCGATTTAACGTTCCGTTGTACGGTTTAGGCTGAAATTAATTATTATCATGAACAGATTGACAAAGTTTAGGCTGTGGCAATGAAGTTCAGGTTAGTAGTCAGATAGTTTCACCTATTGAAAGACTTTTGATTTAAGTAAGGGGAGTGCCGAACATGCTACAACGAAAATGTATTTGTGAGGAATGTTTATTTTAACGATTGAAAACAGATGCATCATAGACCACTGTAGTATGTGTTGCCCGGGCAACAGAGGCTAATGTCATGCTAATGCTTCAGTGAAATAGTAGACTACTGTTTCCGAAAGTAGATGTGGGCCTACTTCCTTAATAATATCAGCTAATATTGTACATTACATTTCACAATTGTGTTTCACATCACAAAGTAAAATGAGTAAATAGTTATCACCCTGGCCTCTTTGCTTGTGGCGTTTCTGCAGCTGCCTTGCAGTAAAGCTATAGTTAGCCTAGCTATCCCCCAAGTTAACAGATGCGAAACGAATGTTCTGCTACAGGTAGTCACGCGTGTTTTCGTGACGTTAGTGACGTAGTGACGTTAGTAACGTCAGTGACTGTGGCTAGCAAATTAGCCACCGTTAGCTTCACTTTTCACCACAAAAACGCAATTTCTACTTAAACCATGCAACGGAACGTAAATAAAAATACAACCAACGCAATCGCTACCAAGACGAACCTTTTGACACCGCCGTTGTGCCGCAGTTTCCTCCTTCCTGCCAGAAAGAGCTGTTCCTGTTCAGAGTCCCTGCCTCAGCCAGACAGCCCAACGCCTTCTAGGGCCATGAGCCGTCTGTCTCTCTTGGGTCTGACTTGACAAACCGCTTCAACCTAGGCCAACAACCTAGGCCTCACTGCCAGAAGGACAGCCAGCCAGGCAACCAGGTAACCCGGCAACCAGGTAGACAGCCAACCTGTCCGCCCGGACAACTAGATACAGTCCAGAATACTGAAGCGAGAAACATCAAAGACTGTCTGTGTCTCTCTCTCTCTCTCTCTCTCTCTCTCTCTCTCTCTCTCTCTCTCTCTCTCTCTCTCTCTCTCTCTCTCTCTCTCTCTCTCTCTCTCTCTCTCTCTCTCTCTCTCTCTCTCACCTCACTCTAAGTCTCTCTCTCTCTCTCTCTCTCTTTCTCTCTCCCTTCTCTCTCTCCATCGACTCCCTCCTTCCCTTGTACCATCTTCTTCATTCTGTCTGGGACTGGATTGGACGGCTTCCAAACTTTCGAGGCTAAGCCCTTCACAAACATTCCTTTAACAACAGATTTTTCCTTCGCGTGTAAACTTTGACGGATGCTTTTAATACAAAATAATTGCCCGTTTTTGACACCCTGACTGAAGGGTTGAGTCCTAAAGATATCAAATGATTTTTATGCTTTTGGGTGAATTGTGTTGAGGTGAAAAAGGTCTAATTGAAAGCCTTGGAGGCAGGAACACAAACACACACCAGCAACACCCACCTGACGGCTGCAACTGGTGTGTGTGTGTGTGTGTGTACTTCCCAAAGAGAAAGGGACAAACCCAAGCCTGCTTTCAACTCCATGAACCTGGGGAGCTGTCTGTCTGCCGCTTCAGCTAGCCTCATCATCATCATCATCATCTGTTGTGGCCCCCGTCTACCTCTCCCTGCTTTTCACTGCGTCCAGGGGAGAGCTGAAAAGCCTGGACGATGCAGAAAAGGAAGAAAGAGAGAGGGAAAAAGCCGTTTTCAGGCCGTCTTTGTGGAACGTGACACTGGTGGCGGTCCCTCTGGGATCCTTGATGAGTTTCACAAGAATGCCTCTTTGGAAGCGCGACAATAACCTTCTCCGACATAATAAATACCTCACCGTGGCCTGAATCCTGCCGCCTGCCTCAAATCTCCCTACCTGGCTTTCTCTTGTTGTTCCCTGAAAGCACTTCCACAGCAACAGAAGAAGTGATTTATTGGCTTCGCCATATCTCGCAGATCAACCCTCTCCTTATTCAGATTGCATTCAAGTCAGTTGCGTTTTATTACGGAAAGTCTGAAAAGGTCCGGAGAGAGTTGCAGATTGTTCAGTGTGTGTGCCCGTGTGCGTAAATGGGCTTGTGTGTGTGTGTACGTGTTTGTGTGCATGTGTGAGTGTGTTCAGGCTTGCATGCATTTGTGTGCATTTAGAGGGGTGTGCGTATGTGCACATAGCTGTGCGTGTGTTTATTTTTGTGCAAGCATGCGGGGGCCGTACAAAGCTAAAGAACCAACTGCATTTGGCTCATCACCATCCCCATGCTATTACTTTCAATCAAGGCAAAAGGCATACTCATTCTGCTCCCGGCAATTCATCTTCTCAGTCCAGCTCTCCGGGCCAGGGCAGTAAACAGGGTAAATAGCTCATTAAGGCCTCAGATTTACACCTGGCCTGGCCTGTTATAAGAGCCCTGAGGTCAGACACACCAAGATGAAGCCAGTCATACCCTCATAACCGTTTATAATCGCCAGCAACACTTGTCTAGTTCTCTCTCTTTCTTTCTCCCTCCACCTACCTCGCTCTCTCTACCGCTCTCTCTCCTGTTTTGATCACTCGCTCTCTCCTCTCTCTACCTCTCTCTCTCCTCCGCCCTGTACCGAGAAGGCCTTAATGAGGGCAGGGTATTAGTCCAGCTATCAGCAATCTAATCACCTTAAGATGTCCTATTAAGATGTGAAAGGTTCCGAGGACGGCTGATTGGCTGAGCTGTGGCCGGTCTTTTAGTGACACGCACAGGTCGCACTGAGAGACTTGGTGATCAAGGGAGGTGGATGATGGTGGATGATAGTGGTGGAAGTACTGTGAATTGGATGACGGTGGATGATGGCGTGAATGCACTGCCATGGACGAGGCTTGGGAGGAGTCAGGTGGAGGAGAGAAATCACAGCTTGTCCCGGGAAACAGCCAGGACATCTACAGAGAGAAAAATGAAAAACCTCCACTCTCCTGGAAACTCTGCTCTCATATTTCGTCTGCTTTTCCAAGACACTGTCGGCCCATTTCTTCCTCTGTCTTTTTGTTCTGTTTTCATTCCTAACAGGCATTGTGCTGTCAGTTTTCGCGGCGGCGGAGCGCTTATCAACCGCAGCTCTCCTCCGTGTTCCTTCCAGCCTCTCTGAAGAGGCCGTTTTTTCCCCTCAGATCAAATACATCGATCCAAAAACAAACCATTTCGGATAAAATGATTTGAAGGGCGTGTTGTAAAATATTCATGCCATGAGAAAGGAGGCGCGTGGCGTGGAACCCGTCTCTAAATAGGTCACGGGTTTTTCTAATATTCTCTTTGCCGCTGGTGAAACCAGGAAGCCAGCGCTCCAAGTCTACTTCCTCATACTTTTTTCCAGCTGCTTTTTCTTCTTTTTTTTCCTTCTGCGTAGAAACATCTGGAAGAGCTCTGTGCTCCCGCTGCAAGCGGGTCTGTTATGTGTCAGAGCAGGAGCCGTCATAGCTGTGCTTCTCTCTCTCTCTCCTCGGGTATACCTTCACTACCCAGCAAAGCTTAACTACCCACACACACTCTACATTACGCACTGCACGAATACGCACGCGCACACACACACACACACACACGCACTGCAGCACTTCCTGAGCTGTCCTCTTAGCTCACGTGGGCAGCAACATGCAGAAGTAAGAGAGGAGGGAGGAGAGAGCAGAGAGAAATGAGGGAGAGAGAGGAGTTAGTCAGGAGGGAGAGGAAGGAGAGAGGAGGGGGGAGAGAGAGGAGGGACAGGAGGGGAGAGAGAGGAGGGGGAGGAGAGAGAGGAGGGAGAGAGAGCAGGGAGAAATGAGGGAGAGAGGAGAGAGAGGAGTTATTCAGGAGGGAGAGGAAGGAGAGAGGAGGGGGAGAGGAGGGGAGAGAGAGGAGAGAGAGGAGGGAGAGAGGAGGGGAGAGAGAGGAGGGAGAGAGTATTTTCCTGACAAGAAGCAGGCTGGCAAGCGATGGACGGAGGGAAAAGGAGAGAGGAAAACTATCTGAAAGAGGGAACTGGAAAGGAGAGTCGAGAAGGGGACTTGATAGAGATAGAGAAAGGGAGAGAGAGAGGGGTGGAGGAAGTTGAAGGAAGGTGGAGGAAGGTGGAGGAAGGCACCAAAGAGACGGAGGGATAAAAAGAAAAGGCATTAGATAGAGGGATGACAAGAGCAGGAAGTGTAGTACACCCACACACACACACATATGTGTGTGCAAACACACAAGAAACACACACACACACCATTCCATCTGCCTCTAGGACATAAAACAAATACCACACATGGCTTGAAACATCTACCTACATCACACTTGTTTACCTCATAGGGCCTGTGTGTGTGCGCGCACACGTGTGTGTATGTGTGTGTGTGTGTGTGTGTGTGTAGGGGTGTATGTGTGAGCGTGTATACGCGCATCACTCTTGCAGCCCTCTGAACTTGGATCAGAGTTCAGAGTAGTTTTGTGACACCTCTATAGAACAAGCTTCCTGGTAGGATACATGAAGAGAGCTGATTGGCTGCTAACATCCTCCGGTCCTCCAGACCTGTCTATTGGACAGTGCCGCTCGCTCGCTGTGATTGGACGAGGCACGGAGGGAGAGTTATTACTGCATCGGGCCAGGACGCTGTCCCGATGAGCGATTGGGGGGTGAGGTCTTTGAGGGAAGACCGTATTTGGTTGGAGTTGTGACAGGTTTTCGGGGAGGGGGTAAATATTAGGACAAGATAGTGATGCATGACAGCAACTCCTCCCAGCCTGACACACCACAGAGAGAGAGAAAGGGGGAGAGAGGGAGACAGAGATAGAGAGAGAGAGAGAGAGAAAAGAGAAGTGACAGAGACCGAAAGGAAGAGAGATATAGGAAAAGAGTGAAAATGGAGAGAGAGAGAGAGGTACGGTAAAGAGTGTAAAGGAAAAGAGATGAGTGGACATGAGAGAGTTAATGAAACGTGAATGATGATGAGACAGTAAGAGCAGCAGAGAAACAGAGAGAGAGAGACCATGTGTGTGAGAAGGGGAGAGAGAGAGACCATGTTTGTGAGAAGGGGAGAGAGAGAGACCATGTGTGTGAGAAGGGGAGAGAGAGACCATGTGCGTGAGAAGGGGAGAGAGAGAGAGAGACCATGTGTGTGAGAAGGGGAGAGAGAGAGAGACCATGTGTGTGAGAAGGGGAGAGCGAGAGACCATGTGTGTGAGAAGGGGAGAGAGAGAGAGACCATGTGTGTGAGAAGGGGAGAGAGAGAGAGAGACCATATGTGTGAGAAGGGGAGAGAGAGAGAGAGACCATGTGTGTGAGAAGGGGACAGAGAGAGAGACCATGTGTGTGAGAAGGAGAGAGAAGAGAGAGAGAAGGACAGAAGGAAAAGAGAGAGAGAGAGGGGGGGGATGGCAGGCGAGGGTGTGAGAGAGAGAAAGATTGCGTAGCAGCTCTATTCCCAAGGGGGACCGTTTCCCATTCTCTAGCTGGCAGGGAGTCCCCCCCACACCACCTCCACCCCCCCTTACCCCCCCATCCATATCCCTTTACCTCCTCCCCCGCTACCCCCCATTCCTCCCCTCCCCACCATTCCACACATTAATGACTCGGACCCCCAGTGTGTTTGGCGTTGCGTAATTACATTCAGCCAATCAGGGCCCTGCTCTCTCTCCTCCTCGCGTCGCTAATCCAACACACATGCTCGGAGGACAGGCTGTTTCACACATACACACATCTGGCTGGAGGTATGCTGGACGCTGAGCACAGCTGACACACACACACACACACACATGCACACACACATGCACGCACTCATACACACACACATTTATTTGCAGTGTTATTGAGCGAGAGGCCCAGAGCTGCTAGTGACGTCAGTGGCTCTCTGTAGATTCCAGTTACAATACAGCCCTGTATTGCTGACACAGTGTGCTGGTGACAGCCTGTGTGAGTCATGTATGCCTGTTTTGTGTGGGTGTGTTTTGTGTGGGTGTGTGTGTATGTTTGTAAGCTTGCGAGTTTCCATGTGCGTTTCTTGAGTGGGTGTGTGCGTGTCCGTGCGTGTGCAAGTGCGTGTGTGTGTCCGTGTGTCCGTGTGAGCAGAACGAATGACAGGTCAGCGGGCTGGAACAAGAGGCCAGCAGGTCAGTGTGTGAGAACCACAAAGTCTCTCTCTACGAGGAGAGCTCACCCAGGCTGACAGCTGAAGCCAGGAACGTAAGGAACCCTCACACACACACACACACACATTGTGTGACCACACACCCCAGCCAGCCAGCCAGCCTGGCCTCACCTCCTCCACAGCAGCCCTCGCAGGAGAAGCAGAAGATCGACTCACCCCACAGCCTCTTCTCCCGGGTGCTCTTCCACAGCACATCCCAAGCCTTGTTGGTGGAGTCCTTCACGTGCTCGCTGAACGACCTCCTGAGAGGAGTCTTCACCACCACGTGAGCCACGGTCCACGTGGGGTCTCCCCCCGCCCCCGCCGCCGCGCGCCCCCACGCCGCGCCCCCCGCCCCTCCTCCCTGGGTGAAGGTGCCGGTCTGGGACATGGGCTCGCTGGTCCGTCTGGGTCCGCAGAGGAGCTGTGTGAAGCACAGGGTCCACCGGAGCTCTGAGACAGCAGGGAGGAGAGCTCTCTCTCTCTCTCTCTCTCTCTCTCTCTGTGTGTGTTTCTCTCTCAGGCTGACACTTGATGCAGAAAGTCTGCATGTAATTTGTGAACACCCTCCCCTCCTCCTCCTAGAGAGAGAAGGGGAAGAGTTAAAGAGAGACTCAGAGAGAAAGAGAGACAGGAAGAGAGAGAGAGATAGAGAGGGAGAGAGAGAGGAAAAAAAAGGAAAACTTTTCTCCCCTAAAGCAAAGATCTAACCGGCCTGAAAAGGAAATAGCATCGCTCACGGGTCAAGACCCCGACCCCCTCCCCTGACACACACACATAAACACACACACACACACACACACCACTCACACACTCTTCTTACGGTCCAGTACTCCTGCTGGTGCCTCCACTGCCACATACAGTGAAGACAGCCATCCGTTCTGTGGAGACAGAGATAAATGTAAGGTTAACAGCCGACAGTAAAACAAAGGGCTGGAGCCGGGGGGGGGGGGGGGGGGGGGGGCGGGGTCCAGGGCACACTTCCTGTGTCCAGGTCTCACTTCCTGTGTCCAGGGCACACTTCCTGTGTCAAGGTCTCACTTCCTGTGTCCAGGTCTCACTTCCTGTGTCCAGGTCTCACTTCCTGTGTCCAGGGCACACTCCTCTCCTCCCTGCCTCGTTTTTTCCATCCTCCCCCTCCAGCTCTCTCTCACTCTCTCACAAACAAAGAAGGCCTCAAATGCACGGACGATAAAATTGTATGCGTATGTGCACATGTGTGTGTGTCTGTGTGTGTGTACCCCATCAGATCCCCCCCCCCCCGGTCAGAACCCGAGCCCCACATCACGACCGTACCCCAACATCGGGAACCACAAGCTCCTGTCCTTGTCGTCGTTTCACCTCAGACAAGATGGCGTCCGGCGGCCGGGGAGAGGAGGGGTCCGGCTCCTGCCTGGTCTCCAGCTTCATTAAGACCCCGTTGGGCCGGTCGAGAGCCACACTAACACGCAGCACAGAATCAATTAGGCCAGGCCACATGCTGCTTCTCCATCGCAATTATGGTTTGGGCTGAAGTTATATCTCCTGCCCTGAGGGCCAATAACAGACTTTTACTGTGGCAGGACTTGTGCTGCGTGTGTGGGGGGCATTGCGCATGTGTGTGCGTTCGTGTGCATTAATGAGCGCGTGTTTATGTGGCTGTACATGTGTGTGTGCGCGCGTGTGTATGTATAAGTGTGGTTTCATGTCGTGGTGTGTGTGATTTGGCAACAGAGACACCATGAATAATTGATAGGAGAGCGCACATCTTAGTAGCCCGGCGTTCAGGGACATCCACAACAGACGCTTCAGCCGTGCCTCTCGTAAAGACACGATCTGCTATGTGACGTTTGTGTGTGTGTGTGTGTGTGGGGGGGGGTGCTTGACTACTGAGTCTCAGATAATGAATACTACACCTCTCAATGGAACTCCTCCCGGACTCACTGTTCGTGTGGCTCTGCGTGTGTGTGTGTGTTGTTTTTTTTTAACCTTGTGTGCGTGTGTGTGTGACAGATATGGACGGAGAGAAAGAAAGACACATACCGAGAGGTAGAGAGGCAAGATCGTGTGTGTGTGTGTGTGTAAGTGTGTGTACGAGTCTGTGTTTGTGTGTATGTGTGAGAGAATCTGTTTATGTGCCTGCATGCTAGTATCAGTTTGTGTGCGGCTGTGAGTGTGCATGTCGCCATGTGTGTGTGCGCGCATTTCTGCCTGTGTGTGTCTATTCATTTATTCATTTGTGTGTATGCTTTGTGCGTGTATTTATGTGTGTGTATCTATCTGTGTGTGTGTGTGCTTACGTGTGTGTGTGTGTTCCAGCACAACATTAACACAACCATCCCTCACCGTCGTAAACACGACACTTGGGGGCTGTCGGAAGGTACCGGCAGAGAGTGAACTTCTTTTATGGCCCCGTCAGCGAGCGTTTCCCTCCCTGCCCGCTTCATCAGCGTCAGGGCCTCTCCGCCGTGACGTCCACCCCGCCCCCACACCGCCACCCCCACCCCCTCGCCTGCCAGGATTCATCTGGCTGATAATGACCCGTTCCGGAGACACACTTGCTTGATGCTTGTGTGAGAGGATGTGGTAAAACTTGATTATTATGTCGATCTCCTCCCAGCCGCCACTCTCTCGACAGACTGAGGGCCAGACGTGCCGTAGTTTCCGGGGTGTCGGCGCTGATCCCTGACTGACGGCGCCTGGTGAAGGGAGTATCTCGTGACACAGGACTTGAGAAAACGCATCATAAAAGCATCAGACTTTTCGATGACTGTGTTGACGAACACGTTAGAACGTCATCGAAGAGAATGGAACGTTCTAGAACGCGGAATGTTGTCTGTTTTGTTTCTTTTTTGCTGGAAGAGTTTGCCAAAGCCCAGAGATCAATCCCCGCTCTGCCCAGTCCACCGACTACATCTGAAGTCAGAAACCTTCCAACCCACCGAGTTTGTTCGCAAATCATCCCTTTAAAGTCGTAGCTGAAGCCGCCAATCAACAGTTATCCGAGAGAGGACAGATATTCACTGCAACAACCGTTTGATCGCTCCGATTGGCCGGGGCCAACCGACGCCTCTTTCATCACATGACATCAAATGGGCGTGAAGCGAGGATCGCTGACCCTACCCGTCAGATATCAAAGAGCCCCTCGTATCCTCCCTGTGAACGCAGGAGCTGTTACGGTGTAGGACACGGATATCTGAATACGACTCGCGATGAAAGGGCGTTTCATTCATCTAGTCAATTCGTCGGCGTGGTGACGTGGCGAAGCTCATCTGGCTGGACAGGATGGAGAGAGGGCTGGAGGAGGAGGAGGAGAGAGGGGAGGACCATTTGGAGGAGAGAAGGAGGGGGAGGGAGGGGTAGAGTAGGAGAGAAGTGGGAGAGGACGGGGAGAAAGGAGAGGAGGAGAAGAGAGGGGAGGACCATTTGGAGGAGAGAAGGAGGGAAGTCGGAACAGGAAACGAGAAGGAGGAGAGGAGAGAAGGAAGAGAGGAGAGAAGGAGGAGAGGAGAGAAGGAGGAGAGGAGAGAAGGAGGAGAGGAGAGAAGGAGGAGAGGAGAGAAGGAGGAGAGGAGAGAAGGAGGAGAGGAGAGAAGGAAGAGAGGAGAGAAGGAAGAGAGGAGAGAAGGAGGAGAGGAGAGAAGGAGGAGAGGAGAGAAGGAGGAGAGGAGAGAAGGAAGAGAGGAGAGAAGGAGGAGAGGAGAGAAGGAGGAGAGGAGAGAAGGAGGAGAGGAGAGAAGGAGGAGAGGAGAGAAGGAAGAGAGGAGAGAAGGAGGAGAGGAGAGAAGGAAGAGAGGAGAGAAGGAGGAGAGGAGAGAAGGAGGAGAGGAGAGAAGGAGGAGCTTCTGCACGTTCTACCACCTCCAGGTGCGTGTGTGCGTCCGTGTGTGAGCAGTTTGCCGTGCTATAGGTCCATTCTACCGCTCAATTCCACTTAACTACTTGGGGGTTGTATATAGAAAGCCCGGAGTGTGTGTGTGTGTGTGACCTGTCAGTTTACCCCAAGGTATGTGTTACGTTCCGCTATAATGTGTCTCTTGTGTTCAGAGTTGACAGATGCATGGATTGGAGTGGCCATGTTGGAGCATACAGGGCCATACGCTGACCGCAAACATGACCACAAACATGACCACAAACATGACCACAAACATGACCCCTCCCCCCTACAGGGGTCCCGGGGCCCTCTGGCCAGGGGACCGCTAACCTACTTCTCTGACACCTGTGTGTGTGTGTGTGTGTGCGCTCAGCCCATAGAGGAGGAAGAGGCTGATACCCAGAGAGACACCCTGAACACACCTGACAGTTGGAGGCAACTTCTCTCAAGTCGGTGTGTCCTGAGCTGCACTGACATGGAGATGTGCGTGTGTGTGTGCGTGTGTGTGCGTGTGTGTGTGTGTGCGTGTGTGTGTGTGTTTGGTGGGGGGGCAGAAACTCAGGATGATTTGGCCAAGCGAAGCGATCATGCTGGGCAAGGGGCCTACAATCACTTTGCAGACATGTCAATCACCATTGTCTCCCGGCAACAACATCCCAGAGGAGCTGCAGGAGCACCTTGCTACGGGGAGAGAGATGGGCCAAAAAGCTCCTGGCAGGCCTGTCAGCTGGTCTGTTTGTCTGAGACTCTATACAAACTGACAGGCTCCACATTTTAAAGGAGTGACATGCTAGTTTGAGCTTTATTTCCTCATTTCTTTCTTTAACCCTCTTTCTCTCTCCCTATCTCTCTCTCCTTCTCTCTCTCTCTCTTCGTTAAATAACTTTTTTTTAAGTCATTGCACTGCTTTTCAAGGTATAGGTGCTACTGGGTTTAATCAGAGAGGTAAAAAGTCTCAAGTCTCTCTCTCTCCTCCGTACATTCTAATGATACGCAAAGTTTCTCATGTGGAGTTGAGTTCCTGCGCTGACAGCAAGTTGTCCTTCATTAAGGCCACTGAAATCCCCTTATTGCTTCTGTTTAGGCTGTTTAACAAAGGATCATCGGGACAGACACAGTTGTCCCAAGGACAGATACTAATTGGGAACTTCTGTCAGCCTTGGGTGACATGATCCCATCAGTCCTACCCTGTCCAGGCTGACTGGATTGTGCGTGTGTGTATAACCGAGTAAAATGTTAAATGTGGAAAAAAAATCTGTGTGTGGATGGGTGTGACTGTGTGGAAGTGCGTGCGTGCGTGCGTGTGTGTGTGTGTGTGGTGGGGGGGGGGGGGTGACAGAAAGCAGAACCACAGCAGGTTTCAGGCTATGAGGGTTGTGGGAGTTAGTGCAGTAAAGTGGTGCATGGTGCAGTAAAGTGGTGGATGGTGCAGTAAAGTGGTGGATGGTTATCACTCATAGTAATGCTCTCTATTATTACCCAGAACGCTCTCTGCACCAACAAGCTCTTGTGAGTGTTAATTAGCTGACCTTTATACATGTGATGGAGTGTGCACATCAGTGGAGCAGGGACCCTTAGAGTCTCTGCAGAACACGCTGTGTGTGTGTGTGAGTGTGAGTGTGTGTGTGTGTGTGTGTGTGTGGGTGTGTGTGTGTGTGTGAGTGTTTGGGAAGTTTGTAGTTGTGTGTGTGTTTGGGTTTGTAATTGTGTGCCAGGGGAGTGTGTTCGTGTAGGTGTGTGTGTTTGGGGGGGTCTGTAGGTGTGTGAGGGGTGTGTGTGTGTAGTTGTGTGTGAGGAGTGTGTGTACATGGTTGTGTGACTCTACTAAACCTGTAAGTACAGCTCAGCCTTGAGAGGGCCTCTGTAAACCCAGTCAACCTAGCCAGAAGAGCCGTAGGCCAGAAACAGACCTTGGCCCTAGATCCTGCCTGCCTGCCTGCCTGCCAGTCTGCCTGCCTGCCTGCCTGCCTGCCTGCCTGCCAGTCTGCCTGCCTGCCTGCCTGCCTGCCTGCCTGCCTGCCTGCCAGTCTGCCTGCCTGCCAGTCTGCCTGCCAGTCTGCCTGCCAGTCTGCCTGCCTGCCTGCCTGCCAGTCTGTCAGTCTGTCTGCCAGTCTGTCCGTCAGTCTGCCTGCCTGCCAGTCTGTTGCCTGCCTGCTTGTCTGCCTGCTTGTCTGCCTGCCTGCTTGCCTGTCTGCCTGCCAGTCTGTCTCTTGCCTGCCTGTCTGTCTGCCTGTCTGTCTGCCTGTCTCTGTCTGTCTGCCTGCCTGTTTGCCTGTCTGTTGTCTGTCTGTGTCTGTCTGTAGTTTGTTCTTCTCGCCATGCGGCCACTTTTGTGGACAACCCGTCTTTCGCTCAGGAAGTTCATCAACTCCGGACACACAGACGCCCACACCAACACCCGGGGGCACAACAGGAAGTAGGTCAACGATAACCAGGAAGCTTGTTTTCTCTCTAACCTTCTGCCTCATCTTCATTAGCTGCGGACGGCACATGGCGTTCAGGGAAGCTGACTTAAAATCAGCTGGTCGCTATTTACACGCCGTTTCCAATGAATAATAATGAGCTCTGTTGTCGCGGCGCTGTTTTCTTGTGACCTTCTCAATCTCTATTTGCGCGGCGCTATTCAACTTGCAGACAGGATGTGAGGAGGTGTTGGGGGCGCGCTATTGCGATGGGAAACCGCCTCGGCGACGGAGACGTTTTAATGCATCGATAATGGGCTTTCGTCGATGGAGATGCACGCTATCTGGGGGGGGGGGGGGTCTGAGAGTGAGGGAGGGGACAGAGAGAGAGAGGGAGAAGGCGAGAGAGAGAGGCGTGGGGGAGGAAGAGAGAGAGGGGGAGAGAGAGAGAAGGGTGGGGGAGAGAGAGAGGGGTGGGGGTGGGAGAGAGGAAGGAGAGGGTGCACCAGAATCCTCGGGGCTCTGGCAGTGTTATTTAAGCTATGAATCCCCAGAGTGTGAGCGCGGGCTCTCAGATGGGCCCCTGGGGCCCGGGAGAGCGCTGCTCGGGTACGAGCTGACCGGGGAGGCTCTCAAGGAGGACGGCTCCCCTGGGAGATGACTGAGAGAGAGAGTCTAGGGACAGAGGGAGGAAGGAGAGGGGATAGAGGGAGTGGGAGGGAGAGAGAGTTTGGGGCAGGATAGTGAGAGAGAAAGTCTGGGGGGTTAGGGAAGGAGGAGAGAGGGAGGGTGGGAGAGGATGACCTGCTACCTCCATCGCTCCTCCCTCCCCTCCCCTCCCCTCCTCTCCTCTCCTCTCCATCTCAGTCCTACTTCAGGACAGCTCTCTCCTAGTGTCCTTCAAGTCTCCTATGTTACCAGCCAGACTCACAGCAGGAGAACATCTACTTATGCTGGGAAGGACTGAAAATGATAGAATGAGTGTGTGTGTGTGCAGGTGTGTGTATAACCCTGTGAAGGGTACCTGTGTGTGTTGTGTGCGCACAACTGTGAGTGTGAATACGTGTGTGTATATCAATTTGTGTGTGCGCATCAGTGTCCTTCTGTGTTCATTTCTGAGTGTGAGTGTGTGTTTAATAGTGTGTGCATCAGTGTGTGTGTTAATGTGCTCCTGTGTGGATATATTGTGTATGTGCGTACTCGTGTGTACTTGTGCGTGTACATGTCAGTACGTGCGTGTTCCAATGTGTGCGTCTACTTCTGTGTGTGTGTGTGTGTGTGTGTGTGGTGTGTGTGTGTGTGTGGTGTGGTGTGGTGTGGTGTGTGGTGTGGTGTGGTGTGTGTATGTGTGGTGTGGTGTGTGGTGTGGTGTGTGTATGTGTGGTGTGGTGTGTGTGTGTGTGTGTGGTGTGGTGTGTGGTGTGGTGTGGTGTGTGTGTGTGTGTGTGGTGTAACCATCTGAGAGACGTTTGATTCGGCTCTGTGGACTTCCAGCCGTGACACCCCTGCGTTCCGTCCTCCCTTCAGACTCCCGGCAGTGACAGGAGAGTGTTTGCCAAACACGCCGGGGCTAATTGTAACCTGACAAACACGCAAACAAACCCGTGGAGGCGGGCGGGAAAAGTTCAAACGCGCCGCGCGGCGTCCCGCGTTCCCCGCCGGCCAACGGAACGCCGACGACCGGCTTGCTCCGTGGGTGGTCGCCCGGGGATACGAGGCGGGGAGTTTGGCGGAAAATGGCCGAGGTTTGTTTTGAAAACGCATGGACGGGGTTGAACGCAGCCCAGCTTGCAGGCATCACTGCAACGGTCCAGAACAAATAAGTATGATTCTGCCGCTTACTGGATCTCTCTCTCCCCTTCTCTCCCTCTCTCTCTCCCTTCCCCTCTCTCTCTTCCCCCTCTCTCTCTCTCTCTGTCCCCCTCTCTCTCTCTCTCTCTCTTTCATCCTCCACAAGGTTGGTGTCAGAAGAGCTCATAATGTGTGGTTTGAACTCGGCGCCCTGCATGACTCCACTGTATAATTAAAATGTATTTGTTTGCGTGACAAGGATTCTGAGATTCTTTCCCCTGGTGTATACGAGCGGGGTCATTATATAGAACCCACAGACACACGCCCTTGGCTGTTCTCCCATGATCCTGTACACACACACACACCATCGTAAACACTGACCCTAGTGCCTGAAGTGAAGACCATACATATAAGTATAAGTCGGAATATCTGTGAGAAGCCCTGAGGAGACACAGATACACCATCACAAACACACAGCCGGATCGGTAACTCCCACTGCAGTCCAGACAGAAAGACAGGCAGACAGACAGGCAGACAGGCAGACAGACAGACAGACAGACAGACAGGCAGACAGGCAGGCAGAGAGCGAGAGAGCGTGATGGGAGGATGAGCTTTCAGATTGAGATAGTCTTTTGGAGGAGAGATGCGCTGCTCAGCTCTCCAAATACTGGGCCAACAAATGCGATGAAATAAAAGGAGAAAAGCCGATTGGTACGCTTGGGATTCTCCTCCTACATCAAGACGTTGACTTTTTTTTAGGAACATGACATCTACATTTTCAGTCGTAATCCGTGAGCCTTGCATCAATCAGTCTTTGCTTTTTTTCTCTTCTCCTCTCCTTCCCTCCCATCTCCTCTCCTTCCCTCCCTTCTCCTTACCTCACATATCCAGTCAGCCAGCCAGCCGTTCAGTCAGCCAGTCAATCAGCTAGCCGTTCTGCCATCCATCCATCCATTCATCCATTCTTCCATCCATCTATGACTCCATTCATCCGTCCATCCATCCAGTTGTCTGTCCATCCAGCATCTGATAATACAAACTTCAAATTTACACTCCAAAGTTGAACGAAAGAGTTCAAAGATTTGGATTTTGAACTTGTTGCTCTCGGTGTTGACGATTGACTACAGTCCCTGCCCTGATGGGGAAAGCAGGATTCGAGGTCAGCTACCGCAGAAGAAGCACGAGTGTTGAGACTCTGAAGAGCACAGGCTGCCCCCTACTGGCTGCCCCCAGTCAAGACTCCAGCTCCCACCACCCCCCCCCCCCTCCTCCCCCGGGGCAGGTGCCTAGACGTCCTCCAGCTACAGTCAACACACGAAGAACAATAAGGCGACGGCACCAAGACAGATATATTGTATATTATTTTGTTTATTTAGGAGGTTTATTATATTTTAGCTTATCATAGATGTAATCTATGTTCTGAGAACTTCTGTGTTATGCCAGGTTGCTTTGCGTTGTCTTGTCCTAAGAATTTCAGTGCCCAGTCTGACCTTGTGTTGTTCCGTGCATCTGACAATATAAGAATTGAACTTTAACATTATGTTCCTGAGTTAGCGGAGCAAAAGATACGTTTGTGAAAACAAATGAGTGATTGTCAAGCGTCTAAATGCAACGTTGTTGAGTTGTGTATGTAATTTCTGTAAGCGTCTCAGTTTCCAACGATGGGAGGTGTTGCGTAACCCATGTCTGCTGCGGTGAAGATGATTAATACTATTATACTAAAAATAATAAAGATGGTGATGATGATTAATAGTAATGCTAATAATTACAAAGATGTGTTAAGATGCATGAGTCATCTAATTAAAACCACTTTCCCTGTCTCTTCACATAGTGAACACATCACAGATTTACCAAATGTACCAACAGCGCACTATTGCACCTCTTGTGCCTTTTCTCCTTCTGCCGGTCTTTCATGCGTATGTGCCTGTGTGTGTGTGTGTACGTGTGTGTGTGTGTACGTGTGTGTGTGTGTGTACGTGGATGTGTGTGTGTGTACGTGGATGTGTGTGTGTGTGTGCGTGTGTGTGTGTGTGTACGTGGATGTGTGAGTGTGTGTACGTGGATGTGTGTGTACGTGGATGTGTGTGTGTGTGTACGTGGATGTGTGTGTGTGTGTACGTGGATGTGTGTGTGTGTGTACGTGGATGTGTGTGTGTGCATGGGTAGTGTATGTGTGTGTGTGCATGGGTAGTGTATGTGTGTGTGTGTGTGTGTGCATGGGTACTGTATGTGTGTGTGCATGGGTTGTGTACATGTGTGTGTGTATAGGTAGTGTACGTGTGTGTGTGTGTGTGTGTGTGCATGGGTATTGTGTGTGTGTGCATGGGTAGTGTGTGTGTGTGTGTGTGTGCATGGGTAGTGCAGGTGTGTGTGTGTGTGCATGGGTAGTGCAGGTGTATGTGTGTGTGTGTGTGTGTGTGTGTGTATAGGTAGTGTACGTGTGTGTGTGTGTGTGTATAGGTAGTGTACGTGTGTGTGTGTGTGTGCATGGGTAGTGCAGGTGTGTGTGTATAGGTAGTGTACGTGTGTGTGTGTGCATGGGTAGTGCAGGTGTGTGTGTATAGGTAGTGTACGTGTGTGTGTGTGCATGGGTAGTGCAGGTGTGTGTGTATAGGTAGTGTACGTGTGTGTGTGTGCATGGGTAGTGCAGGTGTGTGTGTATAGGTAGTGTACGTGTGTGTGTGTGCATGGGTAGTGCAGGTGTGTGTGTGTGTTCATAATGTCTGTCAGTTCCCTCCTCAATTCCATGCTTCATTACTGAAGCTAATTGAGCTGTTAAGTCACCCGTTGTCTGGACTAGACATCTCTCACTTGCTCTCTGGGCAGCACATGACTTTTGGAAGCAAACTCAGAAACATGCCCATACACACAGACACACACACACACACACATATATACCATCATCGATCTGGCAAGGAGAGGTTGTTCAGTCCTCCTGCCAGTTGGTTCATCCCATCGCCAGTCTGAGTTTGTCACACCATTTGAACACACACACACACACAGCATGTCACACCATTTGAACACACACACACACAGCATGTCACACCATTTGAACACACACACACACGTCACAGCATCTGAACACACACACACACTGTGTCACAGCGTATGGTCTTCGCCGTTTGTGTGTCTGCTTACAGTCCTAAATGCTTCTGGGCCTTTAATGACGCCAGCTATGCCAACCAGCCCAGCGGACACTAGGACAGCCCACTGAGGCAAACATGTCAACTGGAACTGAAACTCTGAGCCGTTCGACCGGTCAACCGCTGATCTGAGGTTACGTGTACTGTGAACACACAGCGAATAATTATTTAGTTTTCGGTTTTGATTTAGCAAGTTAGTTAAGTTGCATTCAACGTTCGAAGTTTATTCACATCAGTCAAACGTTGACCTTGGATTCAGTCAGACATGAGGGAAATGATAGTGTGTCTCAACATTGATGACAGTTAAATTATCTTGATCATCCGCGACAGGTAAATTGTTGTTACGCACTGTATTTCAATTACGTGTCATTGCAGCGCACCAGTCACCTCTAACATGAAGACTCATAATCAATCTGTAATTGCGGCTGGCACGCGCTCCATAAAGCACACAGCAACACTGTAATACACTGGCAAGAGATTCAACTTCCTTCTGTGGAAGACATGAAGATGACTAGTTACGTTCTCAAAACGTTTGTGGAACCTTGAAAGGGGATGGTATGCTCCTTACATTTACAAATTCCTGTTTCTGGTGAAGAGATTCTAGACAGATAGATGGATAGGTAGACAATGCGCATTGAATCCTGTCAATATATGTATTCAAAAGAGCTACATATATATGATAGTTATCAAAATATTAGATCTATGTACCTAGGGTATAGATTTCCAATTCTATTCTGCTGACATGGTGCCATTCATGAATTTATAGCGAAGAATCATGTCCATTCTCAATAAGCTTTCACAATCACAACGGCATCATGTCGGTGGCGGAGAGCTGGTTCTACTTCAAGACGTGTATATCGACACGAAAATGTACATTTTCGAACAAAAAATAAAGAAGTTGTGAGGGAGTAAAAAAAAGTCATTCAAAGACTCGTCCATTTTCTTAATTTGTTGCTTTTCCCACGGCCTTGACAATGCAGAGGACACGATATCCAGGTGTGTTTGTGTAGCACCTTCAAATCTGGAGGCCTGATGGAGGCGGCGTTTTCTATATCTCCCTCCTGATACGGCGTATCTGCCAGGGAATTAATTTACTGTGTTGAAAATGCCACTTGGCGGGGATGGGTGTTGTGGGAGATTGGTGATGGGGAAGCGGTGATGCCGTGAAACGTCCGTTGCGAATTAGGCTACGTCGTTTGCGATTGCGGGCTGGAGGTAGGGCGCGGCAGAAAGCGGTCGCCACGGGAAACCCCGGGGAGTGATTCCGCACGCTATAATTTCACTCTAATTATATTTATCCGACTTTTATGGAAACATTGACATTGAAGGACGATGCAGAGCTTCAGGAACACATCGCATCACTCTAAAACAGCATGATCGGTCGCTTTCAGGAAATCTTTCTCACTGGAGATAACAACAACAGAAATCCTACCTCAAGAAGAGACGAGTAATTACTAATAGAATGATTAACGTACTTCATTTAAGTTTTTCGAAGCCATAAAAATGAGGAAATCAATGAAGACTGAGTGGGAATCCTAAAAGGTCACACACACACACGCACGCACGCACGCACACACACACACACACACACACACACACACACACACACACACACACACACACACACACACACACACACAAGTATGTGCCAATACACACATCTACACACACACACACACACACACACACACACACACACACACACACACACAACTCCGGCCCTATTTGTGAAGTAACTTCCCTCCAATCTCTGTTTATATTCTCGCTCTCTCGACTGTCCCAGATTATCAGCATGTCCAGATGGATATATGTGTGTATGTGTGAGTAGGTGTGTGTATGTCAGAGCTGGAAGCAGACAGGAACAACATAGATTACAACAGCTTTTGTCCGAGAACCAATATGAATCTGAACTCAATTAACACATGGGTGTTAGTGTGTATCTGTGTGAGTACTTCACATTACATTTGTGCATTCTGACAAAGTCTTCATGCACACACAGCAATATGCACACAGACAAGTAAACACACAAACACACACACACACACAACAAAACTCTCCCACAACAGCGTACACACACACACACCCTCACAGTAGCAGCAATGCGTGTTCCACCTCACAAAGCAATCTCAGTTTCATCTACCAACCCTGACTGCGCCTGAATAACTCTCAACCAACAACTAAATAATGTTCCGCCAGGCTAAACTACAACCTCAAAAGTGCCAGCATCTCCAGCTTGACTGCAGCCCCAACATCACCATGGAGACCATAGGGCTAAATCATTGGACCAGAGAAAACAAAATCAACCCAAATTGTGCAATCTGAAGAGAAAGTTGGCCAAGTTTTATAGAAGAACCTTCAACTTCTTATTAAGATCGACATTCACGATGGTGTGTTTATGCATTGTTTTGAAAACAGCGTCTCAATATGGCAAGCGTCGAGGTATTAAAAGTCAATAAGTCCATTAGCGTCATTTCGAAGTAGCACTGCGACCTTGAAGGAAATGATGACACCATTCTTTTCCCAAACAGATTATGAGTCAGCAAAGACTCGTATACTGGTAGAGTTTCGGTAATAAGTAGCCTAGCAACACACAAAGTTTCATACCTGTTATTAAACAAAAACTAAAGTTTGAAAATACTGTAAAAGCTGTGAAATAAAGTGTGTGGAGAACACAAATAAAGAATCTACTAATCACCGAAAAATAATATGTTGTACCATGTCTCAGATTAATGAACCAGTATTAATCCTTACTCAGGCTTTGTACTTCTTCTAATCCACTACCTCGGGGTTGTCATGTTGCAAACCACAATAAAAAAGGGGGATCTATTCCCCTGTTATCAAAACAACCGACGGGTTTCTTCAACAGTCCGGTCACAGCCTGTACAGACACACGATGTGCAAAACAACGATTACAAATCCATCAAAGTCACCTGGAGTTGCCCCCCATGGACCCCCACCCCCCGCTGTCTGCCCCGTTCCGGACGCCCCCCCCCCCCCCTCCCCCTAATAGGTGATAATGCCCGTGTTGGGGCGCCCCGCGGGACAGCGATGGGGAAGATAAAGGTGATATACGAGCCTCCCTCTGTCTGTTTACGGCACAACAAGCCCGAAGCTTCATGAATACTGGCTCGTGGCTGCGCAGGTCATCTCTCTCATTCTTCCTGGGTGACAGTTTGAGGACTCTCAGCTCAGTGACTGCTGAGTAAATTGGAGTTTTGCTCCGTCTAAGTAGGGTGGCAGGGTGAGGGGAGGGGGGGAGAGGGCAACTCTAAAAGCCTGATTAGCCTCTCAGAGTGACACCGGAGCCATTTGTTTGTCGGCGCTGTCCTCTGTGTCGCTTAGTGGGCACGTTTCAGTGTATTCATCCCTGTTAGTTAGCCACGCAGCTCTTTTTTGATAAACCAAGTCCAAGGTTGTGACCCCAGAGGGCGTACTTGTGAAACGTTCTGGAAAGTACTCTGGGGGGGGGGGGGGGATCTCCTCTCAACACTGGAGTGTGTGCTGTGTGTGGAATTGATTGGGTGATGACTGTAGTCAGTTGGAGCAACCGGCACATCAACAATACAGGAGGGTTGATGAGCATGTGATTCAGATTCACATCATACTGATATGATGATATACGGATGCAAGGCCGTAGCCATGGAGTCTACATTGGGGCGGGGGGACAAATTAAATTTGTTATGATAATTTCGGACAGCGTGTGTGGTTGCCTGTCGTAGCGTAGCACATTTATATTTTTATATCAATATATTGGGGGGGACATTTTGACCAGATTTGAATATATGTATTATGATTACGACCTTGTACTGTGAGAAAAGCTCAGCAGTTTAGCATCTGACGGCAGATCAAGAGTTCTAAGTGTTGACTCACCCTCTCAATAAAAGACACATCATTATTCTAGTGAACTGAACAACGGCAGCAGGCTAATATAGTGTAATGTGTTTACAAAGATCCTGCTTGTTTGGGTGTTTCAGGCCAGAAAATACTCCATGAAATATTCAGAAGACGGCGTCTCTCTGATCCAGCAAGGCTATCATCGTTTCAGAGTAGCGCCGTGCTTAATTCCAACCCATTTTCCAGTTCAAAAGAAGTGCAATTTGTGTATCATAATTTGCACTCCATTGGCTAAATAATCACCCAGTCTAAATGTTAAATTAAACTGCTGGGTGGTTTTATAATATACATAAAACACACGCCCTTTAAGTATGCAATTAGACACTATTTGTGTGGCTATGTACGATTAATTTGTTGCGCAATTTGCTATTCACCATCTCTTATAAAAGTTGTTAGGTTTAATTCTTTTTTTCACCACTTGCAAAAGTTTCACAGCAGGATAAAGTGTTTTCAGTGATCGTCCTGGAACAGACAATAGTTTTGTGCTAACAAGACAGTACTCAAGCAACAGCATTACATTTACATTTAGTCATTTAGCAGATGCTCTTATCCAGAGCGACTTACAGTAAGTACAGGGATATTCTCCCCGAGGCAAGTAGGGTGAAGTGCCTTGCCCAAGGACACAAACATCATTTGGCACGGGAATCGAACCAACAACCTTCTGATTAATAACCCGACTCCCTAACTGCAGCAGCTGACTACACAAGTTCTTGAGGAATCCTTCACTGTTGTGATGATGTCCGAGAAGAAAGAATCAATGACTTAGGAGAGACTATCAATAAAAAAAAGAAGTTGATCTCTTGGTTCTAATGAGTGAGGGCGAAATGTTTCAGAGTGACTTATATACACTGGAGTAAACAAGTGCGAATATGGTTTCCACTGAATATTTCCTTTCAGGGCACAGCATGGGGTAACCAAGTTTATATCCTTCAGATAGTTTACATGCCAGTATCGCAAATCATCAAGGTACTGCAAACATCCCACTGTCTCCAGCAAATCACACACAGAGGTATACGAGTTCACCAAGTGACCTATTGACCTTGGAAAGACAGATGTGAAGTATCACCGAAACATCCCATGTGACCCACAGAATAAGATGAATAAGATGGAAAGGACAAGCTGGGATTCTTCCGTGTTTGTTTACCTGATCGACCTTCAAGTTGTTCGTTTTTAAATCATCCTGGAAACAACAGAATACGGGTTAAAAAAACATGGAGTCGTGGTCGAGTCAATGTAATCTTTTAAAATATGTTTATTGATACGGTTTAGATTGCAACTCAATTCATAAATACAAACTGTTTACAGAAAGTATAATAAATCTAAGATAGTTGACTGACATACTTAAATGCATTATTAAAATGCTGCCTATATCCATTTGTTTTGCATAGAGTGTGCGAGGATTTGTTATCATGTACATTTACGATGAAAACAAGAAAAAATTCAAACAGGATTTAAAACGTTATGTGTAACAACGATCTCCGAGCTTCGTAAAAATGTGTCAATCCAATTGTTTGAAAATAGAAGGCCTTGGAGAAATATTTTCAAAGAGGGCAAAGTCAGGTGACTGTAATACTGCGTGTTTGGTTGTGACTGTTTACACCTATGAAGAAAGCTATAATACCTTAACCATATATATATTTAAAAAAAATGAAATATAGACCAAACAGTAGTCTTGTGAAGAAAAACAGGCATAAAATGACCTGTATTCACACTTAGATACACATTAAATAACAAACCCAGAGCAGGGTGCGAAAATAGTAAATATTGGGTTCTCTTACATGTCCTCAGAAACATGTTTTACTCCCTTTAATTAATGCACTGATCCTTGACATTGCACATTTTTGCGAAGCTGAAATCAGAACATTGAACACCCACACTTCTCGGAAAATAATTAAAACACGTTTTCTCAAACACTCAAAATATATGACCTCCAAAGATTTAGTGTTTACACCCATTTCCAATTAATTAAAACAAAAAAACAAATTAGAATATTACCAACATGTCACTCAAAAGTCCTGCTTTTCATCCACATCCGTCAAAGTATCAGAGACAATAGCACAGTAGCATTTTTAAAACAAAAACTAAATAACGTATTTTAGATATTGTCGGCAGAATTGAGAGTCAGATCGACATCTGTGTATTTGGATTCAGTGGCTGACTGTGCTGTAGGTGAACTACAGTGTTAGAACCTGCACGTGGAACCTGCATGTGGAACCTGCATGTGGAACCCCGTACTTGTCTAGGTTTACTGAAGCACCATGACCAGAGAGAAAGCCTTCGACAAGATGGACCCTACAAAACACATTTTCCTTGAAACATCCCCACAGAATGCGCACAGCACTTCAAAATAATCCGGTTGGAAATTATGTTTATTTTGTATAATCCAAATGGAAGTTGTGCGTCTCTCGGATAATCCCTACATGTTAGAACTAGGTTTAATTTTTTCAATTCGGTTTCTTGCCGTTCTCTTTCCTGTGAGGCCCGGTGTCTCTCTATCACAAGGACACATGACTGACTTCTAAAACGGCATTGACCCGCAGTAGCTCTAATGGCAACTCTCATTAAAAGAATCCCAGAGTAGGCCACACAGTCTACATCAAGGAGACGGTTCATGTTCTGTATTTGATCGACCACAAGCTCTGTACTCCAAATTACAGAAAAGAAAAGAAAAAAAAAAGAAAAAAAACCTTCCAAGAGGATGTTGGCCCCCCGGGCCTGACAAAGGGAAGACGTCTGTCTTTAACGAGACTAAAAACAGACGCTTGGAGAACGTCTTTTGAGCAGGGAGTCAAAACGGCATCTCAGACCTCTGACACGAGGCGGGGCGTGCTTTGTATGTGTGTGTTTGTGAGAGAGAGAGAGAGAGAGACATGGACAGAGAGAGACAGAAAATGAGAGAGCAAGTGAGAGAAACAGAGCGAGAGCGTAAGAGAGAAAGACAAGAGTTAGAAAAGAGACCGAAAGGTTCTTGAGACGGGCCGTGTTCATCTGTGACTGGGCCCCAAATCAGAGCCAGACAAACTACACTGCTGCTCAAGCAAATATCCACTAATGAGCATCTCAGTGGCCTTAACATCACAGCCAACAGTCAGAACTGAGCATCAGTCCCTCTGCCCACTCGGCTGACTGGAACAGTGCCGGAGAGAAGTTTCAACTTCCTTCGGCCGTCATTTTATTCCGGTTTCCAAGGAAATGGCCGATGGCAGTTGGCTTTTGAATGAATCAGTGGTTGTTGGTGTTCGTCCAGGTCATCGTGAGATGAAAAGACAAACATATATTGATGTTTGTTTGCTTGTTTCGAGTTTGTAACGACACTGTGTTTAGGACGGATCACACCAGATCTCAATAATTTGGGTTGGACACATGAACAGGGTGAATATCAGAAATCTATTAGAATTTGAGAAATACAAGGATTTAGTGAGGAATAATATCCTTTTTGCTTATCCAATATAATATGTAGTTTCTTTAATATCTAGTACAGTAGCTTCCTGTTCTGAAACGGTAACCTTTACAAACCTACCATCAAAGCTTCCTAAATACTATATTGCTTTCCTCAGAATGGATAAGAAAGAGAAAAAGAGAGACAGAGAAAAGAGAGATAGTCGTCTGAACTGAAACAAACTACCCCATTTAACAGCCTACAGTCAAACAGGAACCCCACACTGAATCGGATTCCAGGCCAACCATGTGCTTTGGGGTAAAAAGAAAAAAAGAAATAGAAATCCACAACAAAAAACACTGTCAAATTGAAATCAGCCCCTGAAGAGATTTATATTTTCCTATTTTGTAGTTAAGCACACATACCCAGACAGTACAAGGTGTGTGTGTGTGTTACCATGGGGACCACCGCCAGTTTTTGGTTTTAGATGTCGTTACTCTAAACTTCATTCGTCAAAATACCGTAAAGCAAAACACAATCAATAAAATAGCTGATAACTGAACGATTTCCACACAGCACACACAGGGAATGCAAATACCCTTCCCCCAACTGCCCAAAGAATAAATAAAAAAGGGGATTTCTGATCCTAATGTTCTCTACAAACGGGACGAAAAAAGGAACAACAGGCAAAAAACAGCATACAATTCTACAGATGCTAACCTGTCTGTATAACAAGTCATAATTATTCAATTAATTTTCCTTTTTTAATACAAAAACATACAATGATATAAAATAATTGTATTCCTCGTAAAAGAGTAATGTTTCGTCTTCATCCAGGACATGCGTGCCCCTCGACACACACACGTGTGATCGTGTGTATTTACAGTTGGATTCGTATAAAAACGCGATGTTCTAGTTGAAGTACAGCATACCTCCTATCAGGAGTCTTGAGTGTGCCAAATCAATTCACCTTTTCGCCAAGAAAACATGGTCCGGGGACAGAAGAGAGCTAAAGAAAAGGTCTCTAGGAGACAGTAGACAGGGGGACGGGGGGTTGGGGGTAAAAATTCTAGATGGGGACAGGATTACGTTTAAGCAGTTGGGCGCAGCGGGTGGCGTTTGCATTCCCCATCCTCCACACACGCAAACCTTCTGAACGGACCTGGGGATGGGGGGGGGGGGGGGGGGGGGGGAATCCAACTATCCATCGACGAAAAAAAGAAATAAGAAGAAAAGTCTTGTGATGTGCTTCTTCTTGCCACAAGTGCATTGATATAAGGCACAGGCACAGTTTCCCCTCTTTCAACAGAGCGGGCGTCATGAGGTCAATCCCACTAAGAGGAACAACTAGGGTGACCACCAATGGCATCTGAAGTTCATGCAGAACATTTACACAATGTAGAATAGATCCACATACAAGTGTATGTATAGATATATATAAATACACATTTATATATATGTATACGGTGTATATGTACGTGTATATCGTTTCTTTTTGTGTGTGTGTGTGTAGGATGTCTTGGGTTGCAAATCTTTGCTGCATGTGTTGCTTGGTCTCTCTGGGTTGTCGATGACTGACGGTGACACGGGTCAGTCACCCTGGTAACACGGGTCACCCTGGTAACACGGGTCACCCTGGTAACGAGCAGAACTCGGCACCACAGAAAGAAAGAAAGATGGCCGTCGTGGCCCGTCCTCATCGAAGGTGATGGCGCTGGAAGAGTCGCCAACAGGCCAGTGGAGATAGAAACCATGGGAGAACAACACAGAGACAAAGGAGGGAAAACATTGTGTGTTCCTACGTGGGGGATGGGAAGGTGGAGCGAGGTGGGAGAGGGGGTGTAGGACAGTGTGGGGGGGAGAGGGGGAGAGGGGGAGAGGGGGTGTAGGACAGTGTGGGGGGTGGGGGGGAGAGGGGGTGTAGGACAGTGTGGGGGGGAGAGGGGGAGAGGGGGTGTAGGACAGTGTGGGGGGGTGGGGGGAGAGGGGCATCAGGACTGGGTGATCACCCTAGTGATTCAGGTACTGAAATTGTCTTGAGGACAGCGAACAGAACATCGTCCCTCAGAGAGTCTCTGTCAATATCGAGAGGATCCTCTCTCCATTCCTGTCAGAGTGCTCCAAAAAGGAACTGCTAGGTCTGTGTGTGTGTGTGTGTGTGTGTGTGTGTGTGTGTGTGTGTGTGTGTGTGTGTGTGTAGGCGTGAGTGTGTTATGGGGGAGATGTGTGTGTGTGCATTTTCAAGCTTTAATATTAGATAAATCACATGTTCATGTAATTCTGTTTGTGTGTCAGTGCCCATTGTGTGTGTATATATTTGTATTAGTGGTAGCTTCTATTTGTGTGAAGTTGTGTTTAAAAGCGTTTGTGTGTGGATTTGTATGGTTTGTGTACGAAAGGTTGTGCGTTTATCAGTGTGAGAGTATGTCTGTCAGAATGTGTGTGTGTGTGTCAGTGTGTGTGTATCCGTGTGTGTATCTGTGTGTGTGTGTGTATGCTTGTGGATGTATCCCTGTGTGTGTGGGTGTGTATCTGTGTGTGTGTGTGTGTATGTGTGTATCAGTGTGTGTGTGTATTTGCGTATCAGTGTGTGTGTGTGTGTGTGTGTGTTCTAGAGGCAGACGTTGTTGCTGATCTGGCAGGTGGATCCGATCCCGGCCTGAGAGAGAAACAGTTTGCCGTTGGGACACACACACACCTCGAACACAGGCTGCCTGCTCCCCGAGGCGGACGCCTTGCCCTCCGGCAGACGCAACAAGCGGATCCTCTGGGCGTCCAGGGTGATCTGGAGGAACGCACAGAGCACAACACGGGAACCTCCTTACTTTACTGTTGGATTTCGACATTGTGTTATTGTTCAGTTGGTACATGGATTTGTTGTTAGATTGTTGCACAGCAACATTGTTACATACTCCTCCTCTTCCTCCCTCTATTACCCCTCCTCCTTTTGGCCCCCTCCTCCCCCTTTCCCCTTCCTCCTCCTCCCCTCTCCTTCTCCCCTTCCTCCCTTTCACTCTCCTCCTCCTCCCTCCTCTCCCTCTCCTCCTCCCTCCTTTCCCTCTCCTCCTCCTCTCCCTCTCCTCCTCCTCCCTCTCCTCCCTCTCCTCCCCCTCCTTCTCCAGAGGCCCTGTCCTACCCTGGCCAGAGGGGGCCCAGAAACATGCAGGCAGGAGTCATTACCAGACATTGGGGGCACATTCCCACCCGCCGACCCGGAACTCTTCCAAGAGAGGGTCTCGGCTGAGTTCCACAGACATCTGCTGTTGAGCAAATGTACTCCGAGCGGGGGGGAGGGAGGGAGGAGCGCTGGGGGGCGGATGTGCAGGTGAGAGGGGGGTGGTGGGGGAGGAACGGGGGGGGGGGAACTGTGGTGCTAATTGCTCTGGCAGTGCCAGGGGGGGTCCTTAGGAGAGGGGTCTGTCTGGGAGTCGGCACCGAGCACGGAACGTCCGAAGGCACTTCAAATGGGGTGTGAGAGCGAAAGTGCAATCACATGAACAGACCAACTGTCCTTCTATGAGCCCCCCCCTCCCCCCCCCCCTCCATCCCCTTGATTGTTCTCTAATTGTCTGGCTAAGATCAGGGACATTCCAAGGGCGGCTGGAGGGCGAAGCGTCTAAATTCCATTGCAACTTCTTCCCCCCCACTCGGACTCTCCGTCGTCAAGCAGCGCTAGAAAGACAACTGGAACTGGAATCTGGTCTACGTGTTCCATCTAAGGACCCTCACCTCTCCGTCTTTGGACTCCAGACGGAGGTCACTTCTGCAGATGGCCTGGATGTCCCCGGCCTCGGCCAGGATCTGCACCCCCTTAGGAGCCTCCACGAAGAGGGACCTGGTGGGAGACTCCAGTCTGGGGGAGGGAGAGAGAGGGGGGGGAGGGAGAGAGAGGGGGAGGGAGGGAGAGAGAGGGAGAGAGATGGGGAGGGAGAGAGAGGGGGAGGGAGGGAGGGAGAGGGGGAGGGAGGGAGAGAGAGGGAGAGAGATGGGGGAGGGAGAGAGAGGGGGAGGGAGGGAGAGAGAGGGAGAGAGATGGGGGAGGGAGAGAGAGTGGGGGGAAGGAGAGAGAGGGGGAGGGAGATAGAGGGGGGAGGGAGAGAGAGTAGAGAGCTGTAAATATGTACACAATGTACGGTACATTATGTACAGCATGCTTGTCAGACAAACTAAATTGTACCATGTTCATTTGGTAAACATCAAGTAGTACCGGCATGTATAAATCCTACACAAACAGCTCGCTATGTTACACATGTTTCAAGTCTTGTTTTTCACTGTCTTTTCATAATAGATTAAGGTACATTTGTCCTCAAAGATATAATTCTGTGTCCACTCAATCCTTCCACTCCAACCTGACGATCTAGCTGTCTGTCTGTGAGGGTCGACTGTGAAACATGTTTAGTAAGTAGTTGGTGTCCAGGGCTGTGTGTGTTTGTGCCATCGCTGTGTCTGAGATGTTGGAGAACCAACAGACAATCTCTCTCTGCCCCCCCGTCTCTCTCTCTCTCTGTCTGGCTGTCTGTCTGGCTGTCTGTCTCCACAGCTCCCTCTTTCTCCCTCCCCCCCCCTTCCTCCCTCGGCAGGGACCCAAAAGGAAAATGAATTATCAATCACATGACCGAGCAAAACAACTCTGCACATTTATATTCAAATAAGTACCTGTCAGCTTTTCCATATTGAACCGTTTTACCTCGCATCAACATCTCAAAGCAACGAGCCAGAAGCACCAGACATGAGACAATCCGTGACTCAAACCTCTATTACATACTGTCATTCAAACCGCGCCTCCGCAACACGCCACGAAAATAACCTTTTTTCCCACCCGGAGATTCGACGAAGGCCGGTGAGGTCACTGAAGGTTATTCGTGATGAACGTGGCCATCGCGGCGGTAGAACCGAGTGGGTTAATGGAGACGCAGAGCAAGCTGGTGTGCGTGGTGAGGAAGGTGTGAAACACTGTGAGATTCTAAAGGCTGAGTCATGAATCACAGGTTCACACTGTGTGTGTGTCGAACGGCCGTCTGTGCAACTGGGATCTCCACATCCTCAGATCTCTTTCCTCCCTATCTGTCCTCTCTCTCCTCTCTCTCTCCTCTCTCTCTCCTCCCTCTCTCCTCCCTCTCTCTCCTCTCTCTCCTCTCTCTCCTCTCTCTCCTCTCTCTCTCTCCTCTCTCCTCTCTCTCTCCTCTCTCTCCTCTCTCCCCTCTCTCCCCTCTCTCCCCTCTCTCCCGTCTCTCCCCTCTCTCTCTCTCCCTCTGTTTCAGGACTATACTCAGTTCTCACTCTCTCCTTCCACTTCCTCTCCTGTTCTCCCTCTCCTCCTCCCCTACTCTCCCCCTCCTCTCTCTCTCCCTCTCTCTCTCTCCTCTCTCTCTCCTCTCTCTCTCTCCTCTCTCTCCCCCTCCCCTCTCTCCTCCCCCCTCCCTCTCTGATTCTCTCTCCTCTCCCTTCCCACCTGAGAGAACCACAAAGGACCTGATTGGTGCATGCAGACATTAAGGATGAACGTTGGTGTATCAGGTGTACAGATGGGTGCACTGTAACACCAGCATGAACAGGCTTCTCCAGTCCTTGGGCACCACCACCCAAGCTCTGCTCTCTCTGTGGAGATACAAGCACACCGCTGGTATCTCAGAAGTCCCCACCCCCCATCTTCTCAGATGGAGATACCGTAAGATGACAAGGCGGGTATCTCCCCTGTGACCTTAAATGAAGATAGACGTTAGACGCCGATATCTCCGTGGTTGTTAATCTTGTGAGGCTGGCTTTCGTGCTGTTGTTTCTTATCTCCGAGAGTACAGTAGGAGCAGCGCGAAGGATTTCAATCTGGATAAACACTCGAGGAAGGGGGGGGGGGAAGACAGCTGTGGTGCAGAGAGACCGCTGTGGAACACGAACACAACGACATGGATGGGGTCACGGAGGGGTCACGGAGGGGTCACTGAGGGGTCACGGTGTCAGAGCTAACTAGTGACTGCTTGGTTTCACAGCAGCAGCGTTGGCGGGGGGGGGGGGCGAGCGGCGTCGGTGAACGTCCTTCCCCCCGACGAGGCGTTTCCCGAGGTGAACCATCTTCCCGATAAGCTCCCCTCCCCTTTCACCCCTCCAACTCTCTATCTCTCTCTCTCTCTCCTGTCCTTTCCTATTGGCCTTTCTCCTTTCTCTATTTCTTTTCCACAGCGTCTCGCTCCCCTAGTCCATTTCTCTTTATCTCTGCTCTCTCCCTCAGTCTCCTTCTATTTCTCTCTATTACTCTTTTTTCCATCTTCCGCTCTCTGTCTCTCTCTTTCTCCAGCGAGTCAGCGAATCTGTATTCAGCCTGTGTTGTGTATCTCCTGCGCTGCTCTTCCTGTACGTGGGGGGCGTGTGTGTGTGTGTGTGGGTGGGAGGGAGGGGGGGAGCAGAAAGCAGATTAGAGAGGCGTCGCTGCCTTGGCCCGGCCCGTTCGGCCCAGGATCAACACCCGTCGACTAATCTGACGCTGGGGGGGGGGGGGGGGGAAGGAGGACGCAACAGAAGAAGAGGAGAGGAAGAAAGGACAGATGAGGGAGGGAAGGGCTGTCGGCGGTTCCAGCGATCACCCCCCCCCCCCCCCCCACACACACACACACACATCCCCCGTCTTTCTTTAATTCTTTCTTTTTCTCTTGTCTCTTTTCCCCTTGATGCCCCTCCCTCCCTCACCATCACTCTCTTTCCCCCTCCCCTTCTGTCATGCGGAAGCAAACCCCATCTCGGAAGGCGGGACGGGAGGTTAATAACGTCCACGCTGAGGATTCGTATCGCCGCCGTGCAAACAACGCCACAAATAATAAGCTCTCCGACGCGGGGAGAAATTGCTGCACATGCTCCCTGTCCTCGGTGTCCCCGCTCACGTCCTCCACCTTCGCCCCCATCATTCCTCAACTCCTCCTGCAGCGAGAGGCCCGAACAGGAGAAATGGAATTGGTCACTACTTGGGAGTAAATGTGTGCGCCTCACCCATGTAAATGTGTGCGCCTCACCCATGTAAATGTGTGCGCCTCACCCATGTAAATGTGTGCGCCTCACCCATGTTTCTTCTCTAATGATCACAAATCACCACGATGTCCACTACGCGCATACACACACACAGCGCTAACCTCCAGACTGTGCAACAGGAACGCAGAGCTGGAAACATTCACTCTCTATGAAGACAGTCATATCGATCCCCATTTCATCTCCAGCTTGGTTTTTCCGCCTTCTCTTCTTCAAAACAAACATCCTATTTGGCTCTTTCCCTGACCTGCGTTAACTTTCTAACAGTCTAGAACCTTCTATTAGCAATCTAGAACCTTTCTTTAGCACAGGGAATAAACCTTGTTTGTGAATTGGTAGGGTTACATAATACAGTAGGGAAGAGCTTGTCAACATAAAAAATGATTTCTAATTGATAAGTCACTGATCGTGTTTTGATTGCATTTACATTGTCATTTAGCAGATGCTCTATCCAGAGTGACTTACAGTAAGTACAGGACATTTCTCCCGAGACAAGTAGGGTGAAGTGCCTTGCCCAACGTCACACCGTGCCAAATGACACAACGTAATTTGGCACGGACGGGAATCGAACCAACAACCTTCTGATTAATAGCTCGACTCCCTAACCGCTCAGCCATCTGACCCCCTGATTCAGATGGTTAGGTGTGGTCACAATAGGCCCGATTCCAGAACAGCGACGTGAGCAAAGGAGAAGAAGAAAATCTAGCCGAAAAAAATAAACGCAAAGCTGAATTGTTACCTGTCAAGGATTCCGACACATTCCTGAAATATTCGATTTTAGTTGTGCTTCACTAAGCTCCCCCGCCCCCCACCCAGCAATATAATTGGATAGTTTGGACCATCTTTCATTTTCAATTGGCCACTTGTCGAAAAGAATCAGGAAAGAAGGGGCATAGCGTTGCAACCTCCAACCGACAATTACAGGCAGAATCAGATGAAGGGGTTTAGGAGCATCACTCAAAGTGATGCTCTCTCTCTCCTTTGACGGAACATTCCGGAATGTTATTTTGAAAAGCGCGGGGCGCGTGATTGATGAGTCACGCTCGATCACACAAAGTCATATCCCCCAGGAAGACATTATTATACGTTTGTCCTATAAAATACATCTCCCCCTCTGTCTTTCTCCCTCTCTCTCTCTCCAAGACTCACACTGACATGTCTCCTCTACACCCACACCCACACCCACACCCACACACACATCATCACCACAGACACAAACACAACAACATCATCCCCCTCGAAACACATCCACACACACACAACCTCATCCACTACACCTAAAACCACTGCCCCCCACACACACACACACCTCCACACACATTTCCACCCTCCCTCCCTCCACACACCCACCCCCCGCCCACCAGCGTGAGGCAGGGTGGTGAGACTCCGGTGAGGGGAAGACAGTGAGTTCCTCTCAGGAGCAGCAGGCCTCTGCTCAGCTCTGACTGATCCTCATCACACACAACACCCTGCGATCAGACATGATGACAAACCAGACGTTTACACGGGGAAGCTGTCCTCTGGGACACACACGCACACACAACCCCTCTCTCTCTCTCACATACTCACACAAAGGCCACACAATATCTCTCACACACACACACACCTACGCGCGCACACACACACGCACCTACGCGTGCACACACGCGATAGCTGTCAGGTACTGCTACAGCTTCATCTGCTTAGACACTGCAGGCTGTTGCCTTGATTGATGGCTGTCAGAACAGTCCTAGTGTGTGTGCTTTCCTGTCTGTTGATGTGTGTGTGTGTGAGTGTGGGTTTGTGTTTATGTGGTTGTGCATGTGTGTATGGCTTTGGGGGTCTGGCTAGGAAGTGTGTGTGTGTGGTGGGCGTAAAGGTTTTTAGTACTCATCATTTTTCAACGAGTCGGCCATATTTTCTCGTTACATGCCAACTATCTCTCTTCTCTCTCTCTCTCTCTCTCTAATCACTCTCCCGTTCTCTCCTTTTCCCTGCTAACCTTTTCCAACTCCCCCACCCAGCTAACACCCCTCTCCTCTCTCATATTGGCGTAGAGCTTCATGTTTGTTTTAGCTAATGAGCGTCTCCTGTAATTACATTTTGATGAGCATCCGGGCATTGATCATGGTGCCGGCGCTGGTCCTGTCCCAGATCAGGCAGGATCCAGAGCCAGAGCAGGGCCAGAGCAGGGCCAGAGCCAGAGCAGAGCCAGAGCCAGAGCAGGGCCAGAGCCCGAGCAGAGCCAGAGCAGAGCAGGGCCAGAGCCAGAGCAGAGCCAGAGCAGAGCCAGAGCAGGGCCAGAGCAGGGCCAGAGCAGGGCCAGAGCAGGGCCAGAGCAGGGCCAGAGCAGAGCCAGAGCAGGGCCAGAGCCAGATCAGGGCCAGAGCAGGGCCAGAGCAGAGCCCAGGCACTGATGAGACACAACTCAGACCACCTCCTACTGGACAAAGATCCAATGCTAATTGCCTGTGGAGAGTAAATTGCTCTCTCTGTCTGTCTCTGTCTGTCTCTGTCTGTCTCTCTCTCTGTCTCTCTCTCTGTCTCTGGCTCTCTCTCTGTCTCTCTCTGTCTGTCTCTGGCTCTCTCTCTGTCTCTCTCTCTGTCTCTGGCTCTCTCTCTCTCTCTCTCTCTCTGTCTCTGGCTCTCTCTCTCTGTCTCTGTCTCTCTCTCTGTCTCTCTCTCTGTCTCTGTCTCTCTCTCTGGCTCTCTTTCAATCACTGTATCCCTTTCTCCTAAGCCAGAGAGAAAGGCAGAGCAAGGTGTACTGAGACCCGATTATGTGTGTGTGTGCGTCATCAGCAGGGTTTCTTACCGCAGCTCTTTGAACGGCTCAGCTCTGACGTGTGGAGTCTCCAGGGAGTTACTGAACACTGCTCCCTCCGCACCTGCAACCAGAGAATAACATTTACATTTACATTTAGTCATTTAGCAGACGCACTTATCCAGAGTGACTTACAGTAAGTACAGGGACATTCCCCCGAGGCAAGTAGGGTGAAGTGTCTTGCCCAAGGACACAGCGTCAGTTTTGCATGACCGGGAATCGAACTGGCAACCTTCGGATTACTAGCCCGATTCCCTCACCGCCCAGCCACCTGACTCCCTATAATAATAATAGAATAACATCAGCCTCCATCCTCCATCCCCTCAATATCTCTTTACTCCCCCCCCCCCCCCCCCCCACTCTCTCTCTCTCTGTTTTGCTGTCGGTCAATAGCCCACCCTGATGCCGGGTCGATGGACATAATCTCTGAGGCCATAGATCTATACTCGGGCAGCCCTGACCCACTGTTTCACTGTTCACTCTGAATCACTGCACACGCGCGCGCGCGATAACACACACACACATCCACACACAAACAAAAAACACACACGTGGACAAACACATACACACACAGATATACACACACACTCTTAGGCACACATCCTGGACGCACACACATCGACTGTACGCGAACACGCAAGCGCAAGGAAAGAGAGAGAGAGAGAGAGAGAGAGAGGAGAGAGAGAGAGAGAGAGAGAGAGAGAGAGAGAGAGAGAGAGAGAGAGAGAGAGAGAGAGAGAGAGAGAGAGAGAGAGAGAGAGAGAGAGAGAGAGGGAGAACGAGGTTGGAAACACAGCGAGTGATTCATAGCAGCCGACGACTGAGGGAATCCACAGGGGCCACACAGAAACTTTTTGTCAACAAGAGAAGACTACAAAAAAAAGTTAACTTTCCGAAAAAACTCAAACAAAAGGGAGGCGTGTTTTCAAGTATGCGGGGGAGAGCTGTTCAAGGTTCCAGAGCGCCGAGGAACATACAACTCCTTAGGTTCTTCAGGGAGGTCTTTAAATCACAGCGCCGCTCTGCAAGGTAGGAACAAGGGGAGGGTGTGTGGCGGGCTGGACTGGGGGAGGCAGGGCTGGGGGGAGGCAGGGCTGGGGTGAGGCAGGGCTGGTGTGAGGCAGGGCTGTGGTGAGGCAGGGTTGGGGTGAGGCAGGGCTGTGGTGAGCAGGGCTGGGTGAGGCAGGGCTGGGTGAGGCAGGGCTGGGGTGAGACAGGGCTGGGTGAGGCAGGGCTGGGGTGAGGCAGGGTTGGGGGAGACAGGGCTGGGTGAGGCAGGGCTGGGGGAGACAGGGCTGGGGGGAGACAGGGCTGGGGGGAGGCAGGGCTGGGTGAGACAGGGCTGGGGGAGACAGGGCAGGATGAGGCAGGGCTGGGGTGAGACAGGGCTGGGGTGAGACAGGGCTGGGTGAGGCAGGGCTGGGGGGAGGCAGGGCTGGGGTGAGGCAGGGCTGGGGGGAGACAGGGCTGGGTGAGGCAGGGCTGGGGGAGACAGGGCTGGGGGGAGGCAGGGCTGGGTGAGGCAGGGCTGGGGGGAGACAGGGCTGGATGAGGCAGGGCTGGGGTAAGACAGGGCTGGGGTGAGACAGGGCTGGGTGAGGCAGGGCTGGGGGGAGGCAGGGCTGGGGTGAGGCAGGGCTGGGTGAGGCAGGGCTGGGTGAGACAGGGCTGGGGTGAGGCAGGGCTGGTGAGGCGGGGCTGGGGTGAGGCGGGGCTGGGGGGAGGCAGGGCTGTGGTGAGGCAGGGCTGGGGTGAGGCAGGGCTGGGGTGAGGCAGGGCTGGGGTGAGACAGGGCTGGGGGGAGGCAGGGCCTGGGGTGAGACAGGGCTGGGGGGAGGCAGGGGCTGGGGTGAGGCAGGGCTGGGGTGAGGCAGGGCTGGGGTGAGGGGTGAGGGAGGAGAGAGAGCGAGGGAACAAAATCAGACTGTAGCACCTTTGTACTTATATACGTTTACTAAAACACACACACAGAGACACACACACACACACACACAGATTACTTTTTGAGAAGCTGTGATACTAATCAGAGCCTGGGGACTGAGATGATGAAAGCCACAGTGTTTGTGTGCAAGTGTGCGTGTGTGAGTGGACAGTTCCAGTGTTCCAGTCAGACCAATCCCTCTGCTGGGGGGTGGGGGGTGGGAGGGAAGAGATAGAGAGATAAAGATAGAGAGCCCTTTGTGTGTGTGTGTGTGTGTGTGTGTGTGTGTGTGAGATAGCGTTCGGGGAGAGTGTGTGTGTGCACGTGCCCTGTGTGTGTGGATGTCACTTGGCGAGGATGACAGACAAACAGTAGGACGAGTAGCTCCAATCTACATCCTCCCCTCTCCTCCTCCTCTCTACCCCTCTCCCCCTCTCCTCCTCCTCTCTACCCTCTCCCCCTCTCCTCCTCCTCTCTACCCCTCTCCTCCTCCTCCTCTTCCTCTCTACCCCTCTCCTCCTCCTCCTCCTCTCTACCCCTCTCCACTCCCCCTCTCCTCCTCCTCTCTACCCCTCTCCACTCCCCTCTCCTCCTCCTCTCTACCCCTCTTCACTCCCCTCTCCTCCTCCTCTCTACCCTCTCCACTCCCCCTCTCTACCCCTCTTCACTCCCCTCTCCTCCTCCTCTCTACCCCTCTCACTCCTCCTCCTCCTCCTCCTCTCTACCCCTCTTCACTCCCCTCTCCTCCTCCTCCTCCCCTCTACCCCTCTTCACTCCCCCTCTCCTCCTTTACCCCTCTTCACTCCCCCTCTCTACCCCTCTTCACTCCCCCTCTCCTCCTCTCTACCCCTCTTCACTCCCCTCTCCTCCTCTCTACCCCTCTTCACTCCCCCTCTCCTCCTCCTCTCTACCCTTCTCCACTCCCCTCTCTCCTCCTCTCTACCCCTCTTCACTCCCCCTCTCCTCCTCCTCTCTACCCCTCTTCACTCCCCTCTCCTCCTCCTCTCTACCCTCTCCACTCCCCCTCTCCTCCTCCTCTCTACCCCTCTTCACTCCCCTCTCCTCCTCCTCTCTACCCTCTCCACTCCCCTCTCCTCCTCCTCTCTACTCCCTCTCACTCCCCCTCTCCTCCTCCTCTCTACCCCTCTCCACTCCACCTCTCCTCCTCCTCTCTACCCCTCTTCACTCCCCCTGTCCTCCTCCTCTCTACCCTCTTCACTCCCCTCTCCTCCTTTACCCCTCTTCACTCCCCTCTCCTCCTCCTCCTCCTCCTCCTCTCTACCCCTCTTCACTCCCCTCTCCTCCTTTACCCCTCTTCACTCCCCCCTCTCCTCCTCCTCTCTACCCCTCTTCACTCCCCTCTCCTCTCCTCCTCCTCCTCTCTACCCCTCTTCACTACCCCTCTCCTCCTCCTCTCTACCCCTCTTCACTCCCCCTCTCCCTCCTCCTCTCTACCCTCTTCACTCCCCTCTCCTCCTCCTCTCTACCCTCTTCACTCCCCCTCTCCTCCTCCTCTCTACCCCTTTTCACTCCCCCTCTCCTCCTCCTCTCTACCCCTCTTCACTCCCCTCTCCTCCTCCTCTCTACCCTCTTCACTCCCCCTCTCCTCCTCTCCACTCCCCTCTCCTCCTCTACCCCTCTTCACTCCCCTCTCCTCCTCCTCTCTACCCCTCTCCTCCTCTCTACTCTCCTCTCCCTTACCCCCTCGCCTTCTCCTCCTCATCTTCTCTCCCTCTCCTCTCCCCCTCCTCCTCCTCTCCCCCTCCTCCTCTCCTACCCCCCATTCCCTCCTCCACCTCCACACTCCTTCTGACAGCTCCACCACTCTCACCAGCTGACTCTGCCCGTTTCCCCCGGCGACAACCCCATTAATGACCCGGCTCATAAACACCTATAAACGGATAGAGAGGGAGATCGATAGCAGCCTTTCAGTTTTATTTCAACTCCCTCGTCTCCCCCGGAATGATTTCATCAATGTGTGTCCATTAGGTGAAGGGCTGACCTTTGACCCTCGGTCCACAGGTGATCAATCAGGGTGTTGTGAAGCGTGCGTGGGGATTCCCGTGCGATGGAGGGGCTTGGCGGGCGAGCGAGAGGATCGGACACAGATGGAGAGAGGTCCGTCCGTCTGTGTCTGTCTGTGTCCGTCTTGTCCGTCTGTGTCCGTCTGTGTCCGTCTGTGTCCGTGTCTGTCTGTGTCTGTCTGTGTCTGTCTGTCTGTCTGTGAGTGTGCGTATGAACTGTGTGTGTGTGTGCACGTGTGTGTGCATGTGTGTGTGCATGTACCGTATGCACGTGTGCATGTTGGCTTGCGTCTGTATATATATTTGTAAATGTGTGTGTGTAGATATGTGTGTGTATGTAAGCTTGTGTGTGTGTGTTTGTGTGTAAATAGGACAGTCCACAGGCCAGTGAAAGACGAGAGGTTATTTTGTTTATCGGCGCCGTAGATCAGGAGATATTGGCTAGCGATACAGATATTACCCAGAAGCCTTGGGAGATGAGGATCAGTCGGTTCTGGAAGCGGGAGGGGGGGGGGGGGCTGTCTGGAACACAGTGTTTACATAAACAGGGAGGGAGGTGTGTATTTGTTTGTATGTGAGCATACGAGTTAGTGTGTGTTTGAGTTTGTGTAATCGTCTCTGTGTGTGATGATGTGTCTGTGTGAGCGTGTGTGTGTGTGCGACTTGACGTGATGGAGTGTTATTGAAATGACTGTGGGCGACTGCAGCATGGATGCCAGGCATGTTCATCCATCAGGCCCGTGTTTCAGCCTGACAGGATATGTTCCCACAGATGTTCTACATGAATCCAGAACCAGACGTTCTTCTGGGATCTGACGCTCTACAGTACAAACGCAGAGAAGAGCCCTGGGTCAGCTCGGTGGTTAGAGCGCAGCAGACGAAGAGGCCGTATGTTCATTCCCCCCCCCCCCCCCCCCCCCCGCGGGGTCCGATGCTCTGGATAAGATGCTGGAGAGGACTGTACGTCATATTTTTGCTACCTTCCTGGGCTGGGTTCTTTTAGAAACTGCGGGTCAAGGTTGACACTGGCTTTTATTTGGTCGCATCTAATCTTCACAGTTTTAGCGTCTGTGAATAAATCTACAAGTCGCGAGCTAGCTGTTTAAATACGCAGGTTTATGTCGGCGCTACAGTTCAGTAGATGGCTCCCCTGCTCCCTCCCTCCCTCCTTCCCTCCTTCCCTGCCTCCCTCCGCCTCTCCTTCTCTCTCTCTTCCCCTCTCCATGAGAGTTAATGGCCTCAGTCCCTAGCAACACACCGTCAGTTCTCTTCCATTAATGACAGGGTGGGCACCGTGGCAACCGTAATTAGGGACAAACGTACATCCACAGAACGTCCGGAACAAAACTCCAGGCAAAAGGGGGGGGCTGCCTGCCTGCCTGTCTGCCAGTTGACTGTACCGTTAAATGTCGAAATGACATCAGTTGGTATTCAAGGACCCCGAGGACCTTTTACGGGAGTGAGTGGTCGTCGTCCCCCGGAACAGGAGAAGAAAAGAAGAGAGGAGAAGAGCTCTTCAGCGTGGGTCAGGAACGCTCGCCTGGAGAGCTCTTCGGGGGAAGGCAGGGGAGGGGGAGGGGGAAGGGCACTGCTGTAATGACATGCATTCACAATGTGGTTCCTCGTTAGACTGGATCACAGGGGAGGCTGGAGGGGAGACTGATGGGGTCGTATCAGGATCATGGATCCACTGGTGCTGCTTAGTGCCGTGTTCTGTAAAGGTGGGGGGGAGTTGGTGTGTGTGTGTGTGGGGGGGGGGGGGTTATGGGATGTAAACACAGCTTGTAAAGCATGACACGTACAAGGCGGCACCAGGTCGGCACCAAATCGATGCTGGACACGTTGTGAACATCCAGCGCCGTGCCGCCTCTGACGGAGCAGGGGGAGATGGTGCCTTCTTACAACAGCCTCCACACCATAATAATAATAATAATACTACATCTGGCTTGACGCAGAAAGCAGCCTCTTTACAAAGATAAACAAAAACACTTAATGATTCAAAGATAAACGGTCTGTGGTTATAAATGAGCAAGTTGTAAACAAGCTGAAAGAGAAGAGAGGGGATAGAGGGAGGGTGATAAAAACACTGGACACAGAGAAGGATGTTGTCACCAGAGTGTGAATTATACAATGACAATCGGGGGAGGGCCAACTTCTTCTCCAGGGCGTGTATCAACCGCCCCGACCTGTTGTTTTGACCTCTTTTAGGGGGGTCCAAGTCTTAATTAGGGGGGTCAGACCCCCCCAAACCCCCCCCCCAAGACCCCGTAATTCGCACCCTGGTTGTTACCTCAGCATTCTTCGGTGAAACTACTGAGCACATCTACCGAAGACAGGGTGTGTGTGTGTGTGTGTGCGCGTGTTTACAGAGGGCAAGGACCATTCGTATGCATGCGTGTATGTATGCATGCATGTGCATTTGTGTACGCGTGGATGTTTTTCTACAGAGGGTTAGGAGTGTTTGAGTGTGTGTGTGGTGTGTGTGTGTTCTTGGCTAGCCCTTCAGAGGAATCTTAAGCATCTACCGAGCGTGTTGGAAATATAACTGTCTGGATTCCATGTTGTTCGGCGGCAACCTCTCTGATATAAACAACATCTCCTTGTCCTTCAGAATTAATAACCGCACAGAGTTGTAACTTTGTCGAGGTTCTTTTGAAGTTGAGAGAGTAAAGCAACAGTAATGGACATCGGTTGCATAAGGTGGAGAAGGCAGTCCGGTAAAATGAAAACTGGTTTTATGAAAGATCCATATCTGGCGTGTGATGATGATGTGCATAAACAGCTGGCAGCTTGTTAACTAGGCTTTATCGCGTCCAGCCTTGCATCTGGAATTCAGATCCACATCTACGTTTCCTAGATGCATGGCGTGCATTCACAGTCTCCCTTCAAGGCTTCCTCTCTGTCATGCGCACACACACACACACACACACACACACACACACACACACACACACACACACACACACACACACACACACACACACACACACACACACACACACACACACACACACACACACACACACAGGTGGGAGAACATGTGTGCATGCTAGTACCATCCATGAACGGTTTTCCTTTACATCCCCATCTCCATCAATCACACACACGCACACCGGTCGCCGAACACACACACAAAACCACACACACACCCCAAACAACCTCAGACTGCCGTGAAAGTCACCTTCGAATCCTATAGGCTTCCTCTCTGCATCTGAGGCCCCTGCTATCAGACCCCATTAAGCCCTTATCTAGCGTGAGTTATCAGCTGACGGTGTTTCAGACGGAGCGCTGCGGGTGACGGAGTGGAAGCGCCGTCACCTACGACACCTCGAATTACACGTCACGACAACGGAGAGAAAACACATTACGCCTCCGTGATGCGGCCGGTGGTGGCGGCGACGCCTAACCACATTTGAAAGGCGGAACTACGTATTTTCGCCCGATGGGTGAAAGTGAGTGGCAGGGACGGGGGGGGGGGGGGAGGGAGAAGAGAGAGATAGAGATAGAGAGAGGTCTACAGTGGACGCGACAGTACCGCCGTTCGAAACCACGGTAACAATCTAATCTAACGTCGGTGACTGGTCGGCGGGCGGCGGATTTATGGGATGGAACTCCTGGAAAGAGAGCAGGTGAGGAGGGGGTGAGGAGGGGGTGAGGGAGGGGGTGAGGAGGGGGTGAGGAGGGGGTGAGGGAGGGTGAGGAGGGGGTGAGGGAGGGTGAGGAGGAGGGAGTTACATTTACATTTAGTCATTTAGCAGACGCTCTTATCCAGAGCGACTTACAGTAAGTACAGGGACATTCCCGCGAGGCAAGTAGGGTGAAGTGCCTTGCCCAAGGACACAATGTCATTTGGCACAGCCGGGAATCGAACTGGCAACCTCCAGATTACTAGCCCGCTTCCCTAACCGCTCAGCCACCTGACTCCCTGGGAGGGTGTGAGGCAGGGGGGAGGGCGTTGGAATTATCAAGTGTGGGATTCAATTTAAATTAGCCTCCGTTGCAGTGAGTCAATGGGATGTAATTGAGGCTAATCAATGAGCTTTAATTATAATTATAACAAATACACCAGCAGCAGGTAACAGCATTATGCTGTGGGCTCAAGCTAATTTGTGGTTGACGTGTCTCTGGGATACATTGATGTGTGTGTGTGCGCGCACATGTATGCAAGTGCGTGTTTACGTATTACTCTGTTATGAGGGAAGGTGGGCTTGTGTTGGTGTGTGTGTGTGCTTACGACTACACTGTATAGCTGGGAGGTAGTCATAACTCCATTGAGCATTCTCCACTGACAATTCTGGAATTCCCTGTTCCAGGCAGGTTGTAATTACCACAGAGGAGAGCTGCTTCGAGTCTTCTCATTCTACTGTAATGAATGTCGTACTCCCATCGAGATTTCCTGTGTAATTGATTATGGCTTGGTTAGCTGTGGAGCATAATGGAGGAAGGCTTGCCTCTCCTGTAGCGAACGAGGCTCCTGGAGGTGAAGCTAACGACCACACACAACGCCATTTAGCCGAGGACCTCAACCTGACGTGATTCATGCGCATCATGAAAATGCTGTGTGGTTCTGCATTCTGTACCGTACAGATACACAGATTCTGATTGACAGTCCAGATATCAAGCCCCCTCCTTCGCCCCACCCCCCATCGTCCCAGTGTAATTGTTTTACAAGAAACGGCATTACAAGTACATGGCTATGTTGTCACAAGGTATGACAAGAGAACTTTGCTGCTGTGATTTTGAAGCACATTCATTCGAGTCTTCTACTCATAAAGAAAAATCACGTAGCGAACCGAAACGACATCATTTGATGTCTCCGAGACATCAGACTTCCCTTCGGAGCAAGTTCGCTAACTTACGCTAACAGCGTTTGACAAGTACGCTTTTAAACTACATTAGCTCAGAACCAAGTTAGAGTGCTGGCCCAGTAACTCAAAAGCTGCGATGTTAATGTGACGTTGCCTCTCTAGGTGTGTTTGGACAGACAGTGATATATTGTGAAGTGACGACACAAGTAGTTCAGACAACAAAACCGCCTTCGCTGTTCCTGCCAGAAACACTAAAGACTTGTTTACCTTCACTGTGTCAACCTGTGTGTTCCCACGCTAAGACATGACAACATCAGGGCTGCCAACTCTTTGCAGCAACATTTTGGTTGGCACCAACAAATCTCACTCCAAGGTTTTTTTTTTGAAAAGTTGACAGCCCTGCAACATCTTAGAGGTTTTAACAACTGTCGGTAAAAAAAGGTTTAAATCATGTATCAACACCTTACAAACATCTTATACAGAGAGTAGCTTGGTAACATCTTAACCGGTTAATAGAGTGTAGGATGGTAACATCTTCCAGATACAAGGCAGCACTAATAGTTTTCCATAAAAAAAAAACTAGTTTTGTCCGATACGAACATGTTGTGCAAGCTAATGAGTCCCTTTGAGAGTTGTTTAGCAACACAGACGGCTCAGTAAGAGCGGAGCCCACTTCTTTCCAGCCAATTCTGTTGAAAGTGAAGTTCAGACCAGAATAGGGCGCTGTTCCTCATTTTCTAATGTATTTTACGTTACAACTTGCAGCTTAAAAAGGTTTAAATAGTGTAGCTTGGTAAGATCTTACAGGTTTAAACGGTTGGCTTGATAAACTGTCACAGGGTTATATATTTTAGCTTGGTAACATCTCACAGGTTTAGCTTGCTTGCTTGGTAAAGATCTCGCAGGTTTAAAAAGGCTCGCTGGTTGTGAAGCAACAGTAAACAACAACAAGTAAGTGTTGCCTGGCAACGCGGATTTAGTCTCGTTTGTCTGAGTATGAGGTGCACACAAACATAACAATCATCTTCAACTGGCCATGAAAGCAAATCTCGAGTTAACGTTTTCATTCTGATCACACATTATCTTGTAATCAAAACTCCTATTCTTACATGTAAGACACCCTGCGCAAAGTGGATTCGCTTTACAAATCTAAAGCGCCTTCTGTTGTTATTGCTGCATTGCTACTTTACATGACAGATAGCCTAATTAGCATCTCAAAGCAGTATTGCAATGTTGGCATGCTTTGCAAAGTTCGCATTCTAAAATAATACGGCATGGTAAAACTAAGTATTGCTAAGCTAGCAAGCGTGGATGATGATGCTGGGGACTTTGCAGTGCCTTCGACCAGTGTCATCCTCTGCCCAGGCCGACCGCGTTTAGCTGAGCAGTGTTTCACTGTGGCTAGCTGTAAAACGCTAACAAAGGCTATGAAGGCCGTATCATGGATTTCCAATGACCTCAGTTGGGCCAATTAAAGTTATATGCTCAGCATAATCATGTATTTTATTGGCTGGGATGGAGTGATTCATCTGGTAATGGCATGTGGCATCTTTATAGGAGGTTTGGACGACTCCTTGTCTGTTTGACAGAGAGGAGATGGAAACAGAGGAATATCGCAGAGCACAGACTCATACAGCTGCTGCTGCTGGACGTTTGTTGGAGAATTTTGGTTTTGAATTTTTAATTTGAGTCTCTGTCTCTCTCGCTCCCCCTATCGCTCTCTCCCTCTCTCACCCCCTCTCGCCCCCTCTCTCTCTCTCTCTGTCTCTCTCACTTCCAGTCCACTCTCACAAACCTTTAACTCTGAAATGTTTGGTTGTTTGTGTGTGTGTGTGTGCACGTGTGTGTGCACGTGTGTGTGCATGGTGTGTGTGTGTGCATGGTGTGTGCATGGTGTGTGTGTGTGCATGGTGTGTGCATGGTGTGTGTGTGCATGGCGTGTGTGTGTGTGTGTGCTGACACAGAAAGACAGAAGAGCATCTGTTCTCTCCATTCTTCTGGTAATGTGGCTTCATTGAAAACAGAACACAACATAATTGACAGCGAATCTGTTTTCTTTTCATGTGTGGAGTTTCTCCCCCCCCCGTGTGAATGATTCACCAACCGAGCAGGACCCGAGGAGGACCCGAGGAATCCCACCGAAGGAGGAGAAGAAATGTGTCTGATATTAAATATCTAATTTCTGCTCAGGCGTGCTTCAAAAGTGTACAATCTCATTAGACGTGTTGCCGGTTGTAATTTGGCTTTTTGTCTACGTCGAATGTGTAATTGATGTTTTGCCAGATCAGAGTAGATTTGATAAGTGTGTTTTGGCAACACAGGATGACATGAGAAAGGCCACTATAGGAGAGAGGTTGCAGGCATAGTGAGAGTAGTGGGCCAAAGAGATACGAGATGAGTCAAAGTCTAGTGGTGGAGAGTGCAGGGGCGGTGTTCTAGAGTGCAGGGGCGGTGTTCTGGAGTGCAGGAGCGGTGTTCTAGAGTGCAGGGGCGGTGTTCTGGAGTGCAGGAGCGGTGTTCTTAAGTGCAGGGTTCCTGGAACTCACCCATCACCCTCAGCCTCTCAGCCCCCACCACCACTTCCTGTTCGTCAGCGGAGAACAGCAGCTTCCCCGTGCTGGACTTGACCTCCAGCATCTTCCCCCGAGCCAGCACGCCCCTGGATCCTGGAGGGGCACAGACACCGCACCAATACACACACACACACACACACACAGGACCATCTCAATATTGTCCATACACACACACACCAGCTCTATACTGTGCACTCAGACATGCACACGGGCACAGACATGCCTGATGCTTTGCAAACATACCGTCATTGACTCCCAACGTCTACACACACACATGCAAACATGCCCGCACACACTCACATAGACTCCGACAACACACACACGCGTGCGCCTGCACACACACTTTATCCTTTACAAACCCAAAGGAGAATGAAGTCAACACTCAAAAACCAAAGAAACCAATATTGGTATAGCCAAGTAAACAACAAAACAACTCATTTTCCCTTCATGCTCGAACGGTGGTTGATTTTCTCCCATGTGGTGAAAGCAACTGCTTCTGGTTCAACCCTTACAAGACACAGAAATGCAACTAAAAAAACAAAAATATGTTTGTTTGTTGCTGTTCAGTGATTAGATTTCCATCAATTTAGTCTCCGTTTATAGGACATTACTCTGCTTGTCAACACTATACATCAAGGCTACATTTAACGCCATAAAACCAACTATAGCATTTACATTTCGTCATTTAGCAGACGCTCTTATGCCCCCGCCTCTTATATTTTCGCACGGCCCGGAATCGAACCGGCAACCTTCTGATTAATAGCCCGATTCCTTAACCGCTCAGCCATCTGACTCCCCAGCAGCTTCTCAAACGAGCGCACCGTCTCCAGTAAAAAGAAGCGCCCCAAACAAGGACACATCTCCTCCCTGAACAGCAGCGGGGGAGCCCCTTCCCTCGCACGTTCAGCCTGCTCGTCTTCTTCTGTGGTGTCTGGAGGACTGACCTGCCACTAGCTGGGTGACGGGCTGGTTCTTCTGGTTCAGGATGTTGATGGACACGTTTCGGGAGGACTGCAGGAGCAGCGGGCTGCCCTGTTGGGGCGAAGGAGACACATGGATGAAGATGGAGAGAGAGAGAGCATGCGCACACACACACACACACACCACCTCAAGCCACACACACACCACCTCAAGCCACACACACACCACCTCAAGCCACACACACACCACCTCAAGCCACACACACACCACCTCAAGCCACACACACACCACCTCAAACACACACACACCACCTCAAACACACACACACACACACACACCACCTCAAACACACACATACCACCTCAAGCCACACACACACCACCTCAAACACACACACACTCAAATGATCTTTATCGCACACAAACAAACACACACACACAGAGATGATCACATAACATCCAGTATAATCTTGCACCCATAGCATCGCATCAGTGAGAGAGAACCCGGAGTAGAGCGACAAAGATAGAGAGAGAGAAAGAGAAAGGGAGAGAAAGAGAGGGGGGGAAGAGAGAGAAAAGGATGAGAGAGCATGTTTATTAGATACTTTCCATTTCCCCAAAGAGCGAGCGCCAATCAGAAATGCAGATCACAGGTAAAGCCAGAAGCGAGGGCTCCTGCCCCCTCAGTAATCGTTCATGCTCCAATCAACTTCATAATTAGTGATAGCAGCTCGCTATTGTGCGTCGCTCGCAGACCAAGAGAAGGTGCCAGAAGTGAGCTGCTCAGATCGCATTGTGTGTCTCCGAAACTGATCCAAGTTCCTCTCAGAGAGCCCTCTTCTAATGTTTACATAATTAGCGAGACAATGAGTTGTGCTTTGACGCTGAGAGGTGAACGGTAGCAAATGTGTTTTGTTCCTGGTGAAGATTTGAGGTTTGACTTGGGGGAGGGGGGGGGGGGGGGGTGTCATCAGTCGTCTACACTATAGAGTGGTCAACACTCTATAGTGTTGACCACTCACGCTGCTCAGTCTTATTCTTATTTTTATATATATTTTATTTTAGATTTAAATTGTTGTATTCTTAGATTGTTTAGTTCTTAGAAATAGTTAAACTTTTGTACTTTTACTTAATTTAAGATTCGTATATGTTTAGTGTTTTGCACCTCCCTGCCACAGTAAATTCCGTGTTTGTATAACATACATGGCGAATAAACCGAATTCTGATTCTGATATGAGGGTGTCTACGTTCTGAAGCAGGTAGTGCAATGAAGGGTTAACTTATTGATCAAAATGAACATTTCTTCCTTTCTCTGAGAGAGGGGGGTAAGGAGGTTCCATAGAGAGAGAAGGGATAAGAGAGAGAGAAATACTATAGAGAGAAAAACAAAGAGAGAGAGGGGTGGTAGAAGGAAATAAATAAATGTAGAGGGAGAGAGAGACAGAGAGAGAGAGACAGAGAGAGAGACAGAGAGAGAGACTGAGAGAGAGACAGAGAGAGAGACAGAGAGAGAGAGAGAGAGAGAGAGAGAGAGAGAGAGAGAGAGAGAGAGAGTATAACATGTGCAGAAGAAACAGCAGGGTTATAATCTGTTCCTCTGAATCCCCCTGGACTGGCCACATGTCTGCCTCCATTCTTCTTTCCTATCGACAATTACAATTCCCCCCCCCCCCCACCCGCCTCCCTCCCTCTCTCTCTCCCCCACCCGCCTCTCTCCCTCTCCCCCCCACCCGCCTCCCTCCCTCTCTCTCTCCCCCCCCCGCCTCCCTCCCTCTCCCCCCCCCCCACCCGCCTCCCTCCCCATCCTTCCCCCCCACCTGCCTCCCTCCCTCTCCCCCTCCCCCCCACCCGCCTCCCTCCCTCCCCCTCCTTCTCCCCCACCCGCCTCCCCCCCACCCGCCTCCCTCCCTCTCGCTCTCCCCCCCACCCGCCTCCCTCCCTCTCGCTCTCCCCCCCACCCGCCTCTCTCCCTCTCGCTCTCCCCCCCACCCGCCTCTCTTCCCCTCCCTCTCTGCAGGTGTGAGACAGAAGAGATGAAGCATTATCAAGCCATCCATCCACATTCGGGAATCCGTGTGTGTGTCGATCATCTGGAGAACAGGGCACTGAGTGGAGCTGAAACTGGGCAGCTGTGTTACCCGGGAACCGAGGACATGCGGAATTGTGTGTGAAGTTGTTTGGATTCGCGACAAGGAAAGAAAAATGCTTCTGTCGCCATTTTTTTTTTTTTTTGCTGCACTAAGCGATGAAGCCATGGATCTCATGACAAGTAAATATAAACGCCTTTAACGCCAAAAGGCACGGCACCAGGAAAGCAAGAAATGAAAGGAAGAAAAAAAGGAAAGACATAAAGAAAGACAGACCCACAGGCTGTGGGAGAGGGACGGTGGGGCTTACTGGTCTGGACTGGATTTCTTTGGCATACAGGGGCTGCAGGAACTCCGAGTCTCCCTCCAGCTTCACACCCTTCTCTGTTATCCTCAGACTCCCCATCCCATCCTGGAGGAGAAGCAGGCGGGGGGAGGGGGGAGGAGGGGAGGGAGGAGAAGAAGAGAGGAAATAATGAAGATGAATCAATATTGTCATCACAATCCCTTTCACCATACCCATCCCCCTAACTGGACACAGACCCTCGCATCCAAGCTCAGCGGTTCATCTCAGGCTCCCGGCGACCCCTGACCTACGAACCACGACCTTTGCACGAGCACGTCAGAGCACGCCCCCCCCCAGTCCCCTTTGTGCGTGCCAGAGACACGGAACCCGATGATTAGAGGAGATTGAGAGGATGGAACACGGAACACGGAGCACACGGAACACGGAGCACACGGAACACGGAGCACACGGAACACGGAGCACACGGAACACGGAGCACACGGAACACGGAAGGCGCTGGTTCCAACATGTGTCCCTGCAGCGCCTCTCTGGTCAGCGATGAGGACAGAGGGACCCAGAGGGTGCTCTGGAGGACAGAGAGCATGATTGGGTCTGGACAAGGGGGAGAGAGGGATGGAGAGCAAGCTAAACGGAGACAAAAACTAACAACATGCCTTGAGAGAGAGAGAGAGAATTTCTGGAATTCCACCGTTGCTTTGGCAATATGAACATGTGTTCTGTCATGCCAGGAAAGCCCATTGAATTGAATTGAGACAGAGATAGAGAGGGAGCTAGAGATAGAGATAGGGATAGGGATAGAGATAGAGAGAGATGGAGAGGGAGAGGGAGAGGGAGGAGAGAGAGAGACAGAGAGAGAGAGAGAGGATGAAAGACATGGGTAGAGAGAGGGGGGAGAGAGAGATGGAAGACGAGAGGGATGGTGAGGAAAGACAAGGAGATGACTAGATGGAGAGACAGGACGAGAAAGCGAGAAATTGATAACAAAAAAAAAGAGAATATGAAAAAATAGGCTTCAACTCTTCAAATGAGTCCTTTTGTCTCCAAACGGTTTCAGATCCACACAAGGAGGGCTACCAGAGGGAGATCAAGACCTCGAAAATCCTCCTCACAATCTCAACAAGACTTCCACACACACACACGTCACACAAAAGCTTCAACCTCACACCAACACTGAAGTCTACGTGTGTTCAGGTGTGTTCAGGTGTGTTCAGGTGTGTTTGGGGTTTCTTGTGTGTCGTACGCAGCAGGTGGAAGAACCCCGCTCAACGATCAAAGTCTTGTTTCCTATTGGAGTTGGAACCGTCACGCACTGCACCCTGGGAACATGAGTTCCCGGAATCCCACACTAACGGAGATCCAGAGTACCCCCCTTCCCCCCCCTAAACTTGAGAAGAGGAGACACTCTAAGCTGTCACAGGAGAAAATGAACATTTGGGGATCGGCTTGTCACCGTCAAGTATCCTCTTTTTCCCTATGTCTCCTGTATGTGTGTGTGTGTGTGTGTGTGTGTGTGCATGTTTTTATCTCTTCGCTCTCCCTCTCACTTCATCTCTCCCTCTCTCACCCTCTCCTTCTCCGTCCCTTCCTCCCTCCCCCTCCATCCCTCTCTCACCCTCCCTCCCTGCCTCCCTCTCCTCCCTCCCTCGCCCCCTCCTTCCCCCTCTCCCTCCCTTCCTCGCCCCCTCCCTCTCCTCCCTCTCTCTCCCCCTTCCCTCCTCCCTACCCTCCCTCTCTCTCCCCCTCCCCTCCCCCCCCCTCCCTACCTCCCCTCCCTCCCTGCTTCCCTCTCCTCCCACTCCCACTTCCCCTTCCCTCCTCCCTACCCTCCCTCTCTCTCCCCCTCCCCTCCCCCCCCTCCCTACCCCCCCTCCCTCCCTGCTTCCCTCTCCTCCCACTCCCACTCCCTCCCTCCCTCCCTCCCCCTCCCTACCCCCCCTCCCTCCCTCCCTGCCTCCCCCTCTCCCCCCCTCTCTCTGCAGTGGGCCTGGTGTGGTGCAGTCATAGAGGAGAGCAGCCATGAATAATTCAGCCATTTGCTGACAGTGGAACCCCTTGAACACTCAGGTGCACCTCCTCTCCTCCACTCTCCTCCCTTCATACTATATCCTCCCTCCCCGCCCCTTCCATCTCTCTCTCAGGCGCCGCCTGTCTCCCCTCCTTCGCTCTTTCCTTCGCCCCTCTCATTCCCCCCCCCCCCCCCCCCCCAGGGAGTCAGGTACCATCCAGCATGCCATAGTTTATGCAGCATCAAGGAGTAAATTGATTTCCACTCAACACATCCGTGGCACTGCAGCCTTTCCTCCTGGAGTTTCATACAGTTAGGTCCATAAATATTTGGACATTGACACAATTTTCATCATTTTGGCTCTGTATACCACCACAATGGATTTGAAATGAAACAATCAAGATGTGCTTGAAGTGCAGACTTTCAGCTTTAATTTCAGGGTATTTACATCCAAATCAGGTGAACGGTGTAGGAATTACAATACATTTTATATGTGCCCCCCCCTTTTTAAGGGACCAAAAGTAATTGGACAATTGGCTGCTCAGCTGTTCCATGGCCAGGTGTATGTTATTCCCTCATGGGAGTTTGTTATTTCATTGACAAGGAGCAGATACAAGGTCTAGAGTTCATTTCAAGTATGGTATTTGTGTTTGGAATCTGTTGCTGTCAACTCTCAATATGAAGTCCAAAGAGCTGTCACCATCAGTGAAGCAAGCCATCGTTAGGCTGAAAAATCAAAACAAACCTATCAGAGAGATAGCAAAAACATTAGGTGTGGCCAAATCAACTGTTTGGTACATTCTTAAAAAGAAAAAACGCACTGGTGAGCTCAGCAACACCAAAAGACCCGGAAGACCACGGAAAACAACTGTGGTGGATGACAGAAGAATTATTTCCCTGGTGAAGAAAAACCCCTTCACAACAGTTGGCCAGATCAAGAACACTCTCCAGGAGGAAGGCGTATCTGTGTCAAAGTCAAAAATTAAGAGAAGACTTCACCAGAGTAAATACAGAGGGTTCACCACAAGGTGTAAACCATTGGTGAGTCTCAAAAACAGGAAGACCAGATTAGAGTTTGCCAAAAAACATCTAAAAGAGCCTGTACAGTTCTGGAACAACATCCTATGGACAGATGAGACGAAGATCAACTTGTACCAGAATGATGGGAAGAGAAGAGTATGGAGAAGGGAAGGAACTGCTCATGATCCAAAGCATACCACCTCATCAGTGAAGCATGGTGGAGGTAGTGTTATGGCGTGGGCATGTATGGCTGCCAATGGAACTGGTTCCCTTGTATTTATCGATGATGTGACTGCTGACAAAAGCAGTAGGATGAATTCTGAAGTGTTTCTGGCAATATTATCTGCTCAGATTCAGCCAAATGCTTCAGAACTCATAGGACGGCGCTTCACAGTGCAGATGGACAATGACCCGAAGCATACTGCGAAAGCAACCAAAGAGTTTTTTAAGGCAAAGAAGTGGAATGTTCTGCAATGGCCAAGTCAATCACCTGACCTAAATCCAATTGAGCATGCATTTCACTTGCTAAAGACAAAACTGAAGGGAAAATGCCCCAAGAACAAGCAGGAACTGAAGACAGTTGCAGTAGAGGCCTGGCAGAGCATCACCAGGGACGAAACCCAGCGTCTGGTGATGTCTATGGGTTTCAGACTTCAGGCTGTCATTGACTGCAAAGGATTTGCAACCAAGTATTAAAAGTGACAATTAGATTTATGATTATGTTAGTTTGTCCAATTATTTTTGGTCCCTTAAAAAGGGGGGGGGGGGGCACATATAAAATGTGTTGTAATTCCTTCACCGTTCACCTGATTTGGATGTAAATACCCTGAAATTAAAGCTGAAAGTCTGCACTTAAAGCACATCTTGATTGTTTCATTTCAAATCCATTGTGGTGGTATACAGAGCCAAAATGATGAAAATGGTGTCAATGTCCAAATATTTATGGACCTAACTGTATGTGTAGAGACTAACAAGATATGTGTAGAGACTGTAACAAGATATGTGGAGAGACTAACAAGATATGTGAAGAGACTGTAACAAGATATGTGGAGAGACTGTAACAAGATATGTGGAGAGACTAACAAGATATGTGGAGAGATAGAGAGTTGTAGCAACAGAATACTTGAGTCTTGCTCTGTCATCCTGCTCCCTGTACTCCACACAATAGCAAGGAGTTCACACTTGGGCGCTTATAAAAAGTTTCAATCTCTGGTTTCCAAAAACACACACACACACTCTACAGGTGATCGCTGGATAGCAGACTGCTGTGCTGTGGGCGTGTAGCTGCACTCTCTGATACCTATCTGTGGAATTAGCTCTGGGATAGCTGCGCACCAGGCTTCCTGTCTCTCTGATCCTGAGATAAAAATGGCAGAAATTGAGAGAGGGAGGGAGGGAGGGAGAAGGGGGAGAGAGAGAGACATACAGAGGTGGAGAGAGAGTGCAGGAGATGGAAAGGGGGAGAAAACAAGCAAATAGAGAGAGGAAGAAAAAAGAGAGAGAAAGAAAGAGAGATATCTGTCCAGTTTAATTAACCTGGGAGAATAAACAAGCTTCCCACTCCGTCTGAGGTGACCCTGATATAAGAAGGGGGCGCTTCATTACTGCTCCCTGGTCGCCCCCACTGCCACCTGTCACTGTCAGCCGCTATGGATTTCCTATTAACTTCATATTCATCTGAGAGGGCCCCACCCAGCGCAGCCCTGAGACGCCTATAGGAGTGCTGAATCAAGGCGCCCCGCGACAGTGATGGATGTGTGAGTGGAGAACCTTCTGTGTCTCGTACCCCGGAGCCCACCCCACCCCTACCTCCCTTACACCCCCCAGACAGGTAATGGATGGGCTGTGATAGACGAGCAATTGCTTCTCCTTTATTACATATTATTACCCTCTAATTAGCAGCACTCGTTTAATTTCTTGAGATGTTTTTTTTTTTCTTGGGGGGGGGGGGGGGGTGTATTAGAGTGCATCTGGGAGCAAGACTTCAGTGGATAGGTGAAGGCGATGACTGTCATCTGTGTGTGTTTGATTGAGTGGATTGTTGATGAGATCCAATGTTCTAGAATAGACCGCACTCAACCTCTGATGCGTGGGGGTAGACTGCCCACATCATCTGTAAACCACGGTTTGATCTGCTAGGCATACGAACACAGACACACAGACAATCAGCGTCTCCATCTCTCTCACGCTCCTTTCTCTATCCGTGTTCTGACCTCTCTTTCTCTCTGTCTCCCTCTCCATCTCTGTCTACTTCTATCTTTCTCCCACACCCTCTACCTTTCCATCTCTCTATCTCTCCCTCAGGAATTTACGACACGTCGTTTTTATTGAACCGGCGGCCCCGAGATTGAATAGGTTTTGGTTTTCAAGGCAGGACATCAAAAGACAAAAACAGGCTTTCAAGGCCTCCGTAGACTTCAGGATGGACACGGAGTATGAAAGATCTGTCCGGTTGTGGATCTGCCTGTGTTTGATGGTCCAGAACAGCTTGTGTAAATGGTTGAAAAGACTCACTGTCTTGTTAATTGCTACTGTTTGTGGTGTACAGTTGGCAGTACATGGAATAAACATAGAATACAATTCCAAAACATCCCGAGGCTTGAATCAGTGCAGTATGTCTCAGGAAAAGAATTATATAATATAGAACATAGAACATTCCGGAATGTTTCCCCGGCTCCCAGTGTCGACGAAATGTCCTCGCTGCAGCGTGTTTTTACGGACCTGTCTGCACAGGGTGGGCGTGCTCCAAAGCTTTGTGCCAAGTGTCAAGAGTCTACAGTACAGGAGTTTTGAAACATCTGTGCTCTGATTGGTCATACAGTATGTATGCACAAAATAATCCTGTGGCCATTTCGAAAATATACCTAGTTAAACTAAGTTAAAACTAGTTAAACTGCATTCAAAAACACCGCAAAGTCAGTACTTAAGAGACTCGCACTATTAGTAACTTCACATGAGTACACAAAGTATTTATATACATTGGTCATTTGACATTGCTGTTTGTAGAACGACCAACATGGCTCCACCAGCGTGGGCCTCGACAGGTCTTGTCCTCAGCCAGCGTCGTGTAACAGCTCTCATCTCTACAACCGTTTTATCTGCCGCGTGTCAATGACAGCATGTGCTCCTTGTGGTCACCCTGCTACTGCTGCCACGGTGATAACCTCTTAATTGATTGGTGCCGCACGTCGCACCAGCAATAGCTACAGGCAAAGGTAGAGAGAGAGAGAAATAGAGAAAGAGAGAGAGAGAGGTAGAGAGAGAGAGGTAGAGAGAGAGAGAGAGAGAGAGAGAGAGAGAGAGAGAGTGAGTGAGTGAGGGAGGTAGAGGTGGAAAGAGAGAGAGGTAGAGGAGGAGAGGTAAAGAGAGGAAAGGAGAGCGGGAAGGATATAGACAGAAGACAGTCACAGTGGAGAGCGAGAGGAGCAGAGGTGGGAGGAGGGGAGCAGGGGGGGGGGTGAGGGGGGTCTCTTACTGTAAACGACATCTCCCGCCCCTGCCTCGGTGCCAGCAGGAAGGGTGGAGGGGGGATTTGGGTGGGGTGGAGGGGGGGGGGGGGTTGCAAGCTACCTCAGGGAGGGATGGTGGGTTTCCTCAGGGAGGGATTTGAAAAAGCAATTGCAATCTTCCTCTTTTTCTGCCTTAGATCAAGTGGAATGAGACTCTTACTGGCTTTGCATCTCTTCAGTCAGGCTTGTCGCACTGCCTTATTGTGTCCCAGATGCCAGCTTGGTGGGGGTGGGGGGTGAGGGTGGGCTGCCATGGGGCTGTTGCACTCAGTCACAACCGGAGACCCGCTCTCCCTTTTCATTTTCATCCTCGTCTTTCTTACTCTTATTCTTTTTCTCTCGCTCTCCTTTTTTCCTGTCTCCGTTTATCGCTCTCTCTTTATATATTTTCTTCCTTCCCTCACTCTCTCTTTCCCTTCCCCTCTTATTCTCTTTCTCTCCCTCTCTATGGGGGGTTCAATCCTGTGTGTCTGGCAAGGTATTCATCTCGGTCTCCGAACGTTTCACATCGTTTGTGTGGTTGTTCCCGGGCATATGGTGCACCTCCAGTCTAATCCTCTCTCTCCGACATGATGCACTTCACCATGTTGTGATGGCATTTTACACAGTCCTGTACCAGGCTGGGGCTTTATCGGGATAATGCGAATCCCATGCATGAGAAAAAGTCTCCTGCTTCCCTGTGTTATTGGAGGGTAGCAGGATAACAGAGGGTAAATTGTTCTGTGCCCCCCCCTCCCCCCACACACATCTTATCTCTCGCATCCCTAACCCACAGATAAAAAACACCAGGCCTACACCGCAGGAAGATGTCAGCTTTTATCTCCGTACTCTGCCGAACTTCGGCCCTTCTGGTCCTCTTCTCCTCCTTTCTCTCGTTCTTCCCCCCCCTCGCTTCTTTCATCCCTCGCTCTCCTTCATGGCACTACTGTGTCCTCTAAGCCAAGCAGTAGAATATGTCTTCAAGGGTGTTTCATGTAAATAGGATTTGAGACTAAAATAGAACGGGAAATGTATTTACCGTTGGGCTTTAAAGTGATGCTATAATGCAAAAAATGAGACACAGGGCTGAGTCTTATTCAGTAAAGGATCTGTTACAAATCAGAAAAATCGAAGGGAAGGGAGGGTGGGAAAGGAAGTGAGTGAGGGGAGGAGAGAGAGAGAGAGAGAGAGAGAGAGAGAGAGAGAGAGAGAGAGAGAGAGAGAGAGAGAGAGAGAAGAGAGAGAGAGAGAGAGAGAGAGAGAGAAGACATTGAGACAGAAATCTATAATTTCCCCAGCCTCTATTGGATTCTACCATCCTGTTCTTTCACACGCAAGTCTTCATTGGCACCTCAGTACAGAGAAGCAAGAAAATGACAAGGTAGAAATTATCAGAAAATGTGGATTCAACCACATCCACAAAGGGTGCCTATTGGAACAAAGTCTTGCAAAGACAAGCTATAAGCAAGCTTTTACACTGAACTGTATTTCAAAGGGGATTCCTTCTCCTAAAGTTCCTAAAGTTAACAAACTACTGTAGATACTGTTATCTTTTGCCCTTTTAAAAACGGCAAGTATGGTAGACTCATTCAACTTTTTTATAACCTGAAAACACATCCAAACTCGTTTTGTGTGCATAGGCTAACGCTAGCTGGCTATAGCACAAATTAGCCTGAGGGAAAGGTCGATGACACGTGTAATTCTACATCACAGAGTCAAGCGCAGCTAGCTAGCTACAGTAGCTAGCCACCACGACATAGCCCCAGGGTCTTTTTGTTTAATATTCCACAGGGCACAGCACTCTTGGCATTGCAAAAAAAGATCTGAGTTATACATCAAACAGCCACAACAATTCCTGTACCTGCCACCGGGGGCCTAGTCTGCTGGCTAATTAATGACACTGAGAACCAGTCCCTCTAAACGAGAGAGCAAATGCTGTTTGAAATAGGTTTGAGTGAGGGTTTCCTCAGGGCTGTCAATTCCCTTTCAATAAATCAGCATTTAAATGAAGTGTTTTACACTTAAGGAAACCACTTGGCTCTTCATTAAAAGAACTATCAAAAGTATTTGCACTTTTCATACCCTGTTCACTGTACTACATCTGGCCATGCATTTTAGAATTTGACGTCCCCCCCACCCCGAGTCACACTGCGATTGTCTTCTTGTGTCTGTTTCCTTGCGTAGACACACTGTACTCCTAGCTGTGTCTGTGTGTGTTTTGTGTGTGTGTATGTAGTGTGCGTACGTGTGTCTCTTTCTGTACGTGTGTGACCTAATTCCGTTCTGATTGGCCGATCTTGATTGATTATATTATTTCTTCCCTGTCAGGATACTGAAGGCAGGACTGAATGCTTGGACGGAGAATGTCCACAGGGAGACCAGAGAGAGCGAGCAGTCAAGCCTATAGTCTGGCCTGCGGGCCATCTCGCTCTCCCCTCTCTCTCTCCTCTCTTTATGTCTTTCTCAATCTCGGTCTCTCACACAGTCTCTTTCCCGCTCTCATCGCTCTCTCTCCCCCTTTTGTCTTTCACTCTCTCTTTTTGTCTCTTTCTGTCTTTCTCTCCCTCTCTGTCCCTTGCACTCTCTCCCTCTCTCTCTCTGTCCCTTGCACTCTCTCTCTCTCTGTCCCTTGCACTCTCTCTCCCTCTCTCTCTCTCCCTCTCTGTCCCTTGCACTCTCTCTCCCTCCCTCCATCCACAGCACAGACAGGTTAAAGCAGCGGCTCAGTCTCTGCCTCTAGGGAACCTTCATGGCTTTGATCTGAGTTTCAAAGAGACACTGACCTCCCTCTCTGCCTCCCTCCCTCCCTCTTTCCTCCCCCCCCCCCCCCTCTCTGCGCCCCCCCCCCCCTGTCTCCTCCGATTCCAGGGTCTCACAGGAGGAACAAACAGAGGCTTGATCAATCAGACAGGGGCCAGCTCCGGACAAAGGACTCTCCGGGGATCGCTCGGACGAGCCTTGCACATACTCTACAAAGACCGACCAACGCAGGATGATGCAACGCCAACGTCAGCTGTAATTGGGGAGCCGTGGTGGGGCTAAGGGGATGGAAACCACCCAGACTTCCTGAGTGAAGCGCAGGTTTCAGAATCAGGAGGGAGAGAAGTTAGCTGCTAGCTATGTACCTAGTTGGTAGCTGGTAGAGAAGTTAGCTGGTAGCTATGTAGTTAGCTGCTAGCTATGTACCTAGTTGGTAGCTGGTAGAGAAGTTAGCTGGTAGCTATGTAGTTAGCTGCTAGCTATGTAGCTAGTTGGTAGAGAAGTTAGCTGGTAGCCAACTAGCTATGTAGCTAGCTGGCTTGGGATTTGGTGATGGCAGTTCACTCCCAGCACTATACTGGGCAACTATATACACCTACATATGTAAATATGGATGAAGGGACACAAGGATGAATGACCAGATGTATGTATGTATATGTGTATACATGTATGGATGGATGAATGAATGACTGAATAAAATCTATGTAGGAGTGAATCAATGCAATGTTTTTTTTTTTCCTGTTTCCTCTCACATGGACCACAAAGCCCTATTATAGATCCAGCCAGCCAGGCAACTAACCAACCAACCAGCCAGCTGCTCCTTAATCATCATCAACAGCCTGTGAACTAAACATGCATCCAATCTAGTCTCTTGTGGGGAAAGAATGGTCTGTTAAACACTGCAGCCTGCCTGCATCAGTAAACAGCCATGCAGATGCTGGCTGAGGACCGAGATTCATTCAGCCTCTGTGGCCGTTTCGCCCTCTCTCCTCCCGTGTGTTTTTGTTGCTTAGCTCTGTGAAAACCCAGAGAAGATGAACGGACACAAGCAGCTCATCACTCCCTCCTCCTGATTGGGCGAGCGGCTCCCAACACTGGCTGAATGTCTCTCTCTCTCTCCCTCCCTCTCTCTCTGTTTCTGTATCTCCGTTTCTCTCCATCTCTCTCTATCTCTCTCTCCCTCCCCTATCTATATTATTTTCTCTCTCTCTATCTCTCTCTCCCTCCCCTATCTATATTATTTTCTCTCTCTCTCTCTCTCTCTCTCTCTCTCTCTCGAGGCCTGTTTCTGTTTTCCATTCTGCTGTCTATTTAGGCCCCTCTCTCTCTCTCTCTCTCTCTCTCTTCTCTCTCTCTCTCTCTCTCTCTCTC
>NC_085044.1:2472485-2493154 GCF_963692335.1 Osmerus eperlanus | reverse complement strand
GCTATCTCTCTGTACCGTTTGTCAGGTAAATCAACAAAATGGGAAAGGTTGTTTTTTTTCTCCCCCCCCCTCTATCCATGCCGTTCCACGTGTGTTATGTACAAAGTCGCAAATCTAACTCTCTCTCTCTCCTCTCCCTGTGTCTCTCTCTGTGTCTCTCTCTCTAACTCTGTCTCTCCTATCCCTGTGGACGTTTCTGCTGACTGAGGGAAAAACACAGGAGTGAGCTGTGAGACTCCACGCTGCAGCTCAGAGATACAGACACAGAGAGAGAGAGAGAGAGAGAGAGAGAGAGAGAGAGAGAGAGAGAGAGAGAGAGAGAGAGAGAGAGAGAGAGAGAGAGAGAGAGAGAGACAGAGGTAGGGGGAAAGAGAGAGAGCGAGGTAGGGGAGAGAGACAGCGAGAGAGACAGAGAGAGAGAGAGAGAGAGACACACAGAGAGAGAGACACAGAGATGGAGAGAGAGAGAGACACACACAGAGATGGAGAGAGAGAGAGAGAAGGGCGGTAGAGAGGAAGAGGATAAAAAAAAAAGTGCCACCCTAACACATTAAACAGCCTCACTCGGAGGTTAATAGACAATGACACCATTTTGGTTCTGGCCAGGAAGTCGAGCTTCGACCCACCTGCCATAAACAAACACAACAAGGAGGCCCACTGCCCTTTATATGACAGGCCTCGCTTAGCTCACGTTCGCCCGCCAACAACACACACACACACACGCGCAGACCCACACACACGAACAAAGACACACATTACATTTACATTTAGTCATTTAGCAGACGCTCTTATCCAGAGCGACTTACAGTAAGTACAGGGACATTCCCCCAGAGGCAAGTAGGGTGAAGTGCCTTGCCCAAGGACACAACGTCAGTTGGCATGACCGGGAATCGAACTGGCAACCTTCGGATTACTAGTCAGACTCCCTCACCGCTCAGCCATCTGACTACACACACGCACACACAGCTCCAGGTCTACAGTATATGGCTTCTATAGCCTGGAGGGCGTGGCCACTGTGAGCAGGTGAGGACTGCAGGCATTCTCGCAGTGACGACAAACGCTCTGGATAAGAGCGTCTGCTAAATGACTAAATGTAAAATGTTAACTGGTATAGGCGCGATGCCGCCAAAGCAGAGCCACCAAAACGTCAGGTTTCGTTCAACTAACTGAGGAAGGAAAGGGCGGTGGTGGTGGCTTCCAATCGACCTTCCTCACAGGACACCACCACACCGGAAGCTCTCCGAGTCCCAGAGTCGATGCTTGGATTCGGGTCAGGGCGTCATCTGTCCCTACCTGGCTGGAAGAGAGAACCAGAGATCCAGACCAGGAGGAGGGAGCCGATTCAGGTCCACACCCCCGTCTGGGGCGCCTCACGTCAACCCCCCAGGAGCAGCGATGCCCGGAGGACTCCCCCACCCCCATCCAGAGAGACCCTCCTCGCTCCCCTCTCACCCCGCTAGCGAGCTGCCTCTCCTGGGCAGAGAAGCGGGGAGCAGTGGGGCTGGCGTGGAGCCCAGACAGGGAGAGCTCTTCTGTTTGAGAATGAGCACTTTTCCGACGCTGGGGGTCAAGCGTTGTGCGACCTTTCAGGTCCGTTATGAAAACCGCCGCGGCTAGCGTAGGAAGGAATAAGACGGATTCCGTGACCCAGTGCGATTCCTCCTCCCCCTCCTCCTCCCCCTTCCTTCTCCTCCCCCCTCCTTTTGCTCTCTCAAGTCGGGGGCAATTTCTTCATTTTTATTTTATAAAAAAACATCGTCTTCCCCCCCCCCCCTCTCACCCAGACACAGATGGAAAATTGCGGGCGCTTCGCTGAGTGCGTTTGCACTAATGAGGGCGGTTTTGCTCTCGAAGGTGGGAGCAGCGCAGAGTCCGGGAGTGCTGGGGGACGGAGCGCTAATTAGCGTACTGGCTGACACATGATGCAGTTGGAGCTTGGCTATTAGCCGTCTCCACGTGGAGGAGGGTGGGGGTGGAGGGGCCAGGTTGGGGAGGGGGGGGTGTGTGTGGGGGGTGGGGTCAGGGCGGTGGTTGGCTGAATTCATGCAAGTGGGGAACACATCGAGGACGGTAGACTAATGGATCACCCTCCCTCTCTCCCCCCTTTAACTCTATCTCTTACTCCCCCCATCCCCCCCACCCTCCCTCCCTCTCTCTCCCTCTTTCCCTTTCTCACGGTAGACTAATGAATCACCCTCTCCCTCTCCCCCCTTTACCTCTATCTCTTACTCCCTCCATCCCCCCCACCCTCTCTCTCTCTCTTTCTTTACGGTAGAATAATGAATCGGGCCTCTGTGTCTCCCCCTGTGTCTCCCCCTGTGTCTCCCCCTGTGTCTCCCCCTGTGTCTCCCCCTGTGTCTCCCCCCTCCCCTGTGGGGGACTGGGGATGAAGGCGGAGCACAAGTACAGCGATCCGTCATCACCACGGGCCAGGAGTTCTCTGTTGCACGGCTACGCCCCTGGTTAGCAGGAAGGGGCGGGGCTTCCTGCAGCGGGACGAGTCCTCGCGTCTCCGAGAGAGGGGGACGAAGAGGAGGAGGGATGAAGAGAGCGAAGGAGGGAGAGGTGGACAGACATGGAGAGGAAGAGAGAGAGGGAGATGGGGGATGGAGAGGTAGAGAGAGAGGGAGAAGGAGAGGAAGAGAGAGGGATAAGGGGGATGGAGAGGTAGAGAGAGAGGGAGATGGAGAGGTAGAGAGAGAGGGAGATGTCAAGAGAGAGGGAGATGGAGAGGTAGAGAGAGCGGGAGAAGGGGGATGAAGAGTTAGAGAGAGATGGAGGGGTAGAGAAAGAAGGAGAAGAGGGAGAGTACAAGGCAGAAACGGAGAGGGAGAGGATGAGAGTCGGAGAGAATAAATTGAGAGTCGGAGAGAATAAATTGTTTCTAAAAACCCTTTTATTGGCCAGTCAAATCTGAGACAAAGAGATCAAAAGCGATAGAAAGAAAGAGATGGGGATCCATAAAGGGCATGTAAAGCAGGACTTGGGGGAACATTACTTGTTATATAAATGTGTCCCTTCTAAGCATGCTGCAGTTTGAGGCCTTGCGGTTCCACTGTCTGGCAAGAGACAGCGCCCACCGAAGAGTTTGATGTCGCACTTAAGATATGTTGTTTCTGCTGCGTCGGACCATGTTATGTTGTGGTTAATATTGTTTCAGTATGGCTATTCTTATTGTACGCCACAGCTTAGAATCAGTTCGCTTGTACCATGTCTGGGTAATACAGACCATTCCTTGACTCGAACCACAGAAATACCATCGCAAACTATACCCTTGTGATGCCTGCATTTCTGCCATACTCTCTACGTGCTCCATTTATACAATCGCATAGGGTGAAAGCGTCTGCTAAATGAATAAAATATCCATGTAATGTAGATAATGAGTAGGAAAGCGAGGGCGATATTTGAAGAGGGCGAGAGAGAGAGAGAGAGTCTGGCTCAGACCTGACTGCTGGTCTCACCCTTCTTCCAGCCTCTCCTCCGAGTCCTTAAACTAACACGGTGCGGTGTTTACTGAACGCCGTTAGCACAGAGAGAACCGGAAGGTGGGGGGGGGGGGGGGGGGAGCCTCAGAAAGCCGCGGTCATCTCACACACTAGCAGTTAGAGTCACTCAACCATCTCTGACTGTGGCCTCCCCAAAGTGTTTAATTAAATCTGGTGAGAATCTAACCACAAGGCTTTTATGTTTGACTCCTTCTCCTCCTCCTCCTCTCTCACTCTCTCATGAGCTCTTGAGCGTTTTTTGGTATACACTTCATCTGCTAAAGAAATAGAAGGACGTGATATGAATTTGTGTGTTGGTCACTGACTGTTGACCTGACTGGTTGTGGATGCGAGGCCGGCTGGTGCTCGTGCAAACTGCTGGCGGCGGCAAAGCTCTCCGTCTTTTCATCCTTCCATCCATCCCTTCCTCTCGTCCTCCTCTCATGATCTCTATTCCTCCTGTCCATTTTGGTACCCCCCTCCCTCCCTCCAGATCACCATCCCTTCCTCTCTCCCTCTCTCTCTCTCTCCCTCCCTCCAGATCACCATCCCTTCCTCTCTCCCTCTCTCTCTCTCCCTCCCTCCAGATCACCATCCCTTCCTCTCTCCCCCCTCTCTCCCTCTCTCTCCCTCCAGATCACCATCCCTCCTCCCGCCTCTCCTTTTTCATCCTTCCCCTTCGCCTCCTCTCCCTCTCGATGTGTGTGTGTGTATGTATGTGTGTGCGTGTGAGTGTGTGTGAGTGTGTGTGCGGCTCACCACCTGGCCCCCGCCACAGCACCAGAGCAGCAGGTCAAGAACGAGGGTCAAAAAGAGGTTCCAATTAACCAAACAGGAGGAGCGGCCTGGTGTGCTTCCACAGCCTGGTCGACACCCAGCCTCCTCCACAACGTCCCCCAGCTTAAGTGTTCCTGTACCTGTACTCTGTGTGAGCTTCTCGTGTTGACCGCCGTGGCGATGTGTGTCTCAGGACCGGTCAGGCGTATATATATTTCATCGCTAAAAGCTTTAAAGTCACAAGTTTGTTCTTGAATGGGTCTGAGTGGGTGAATATTTCATCATCACCCAGGTTGAGTGGCATTCTGAGGGACAGAGTGTGATGTGACTGCTCGTCATAATGAGCATCTAAAAATGCAAAATGCATGGTGCCCAGACACACACACACGCACACAAACATACACACAAAAATGTCCACTTCAGCTCCTTATTCATATTCATGGCGTTCCGACTCCGAGAGAAGTTGGCGTGAATATTTCATCCGGATCTTTCCTTGATATGTCACACACTGCTCAGGAGCTGCTTGGCGATTAAAACAGACATAAATCTACAAGCAGCCATCTGCTGTATGTGTGTGTGTGTGTATATATGTGTGTGTGTGTGTGTGTGTCTCCAGAAGACTCTTAACACCCAAAGAGCCTGTCTTGTCCTTGAGTGCACCTGCAAGTGCAGGGCCGTAAAGCACACAGCACCTCTGGGTCCTACATAGAGGCTGGGAAGGTAGAGGCTGGGGCAGGTAGAGGCTGGGGCAGGTAGAGGCTGGGGCAGGTAGGGGCTGGGAAAGGTAGAGGCTGGGGCAGGTAGAGGCTGGGGCAGGTAGAGGCTGGGGAAGGTAGAGGCTGGGAAAGTAGAGGCTAGGGAAGGTAGAGGCTGGGGAAGGTAGAGGCCATGGCAGGTAGAGGCTGGGGAAGGTAGAGGCTGGGAAAGTAGAGGCTGGGGAAGGTAGAGGCCATGGCAGGTAGAGGCTGGGGAAAGTAGAGGCTGGGGAAGGTAGAGGCTGGGGAAGGTAGAGGCTGGGGCAGGTAGAGGCCGGGGCAGGTAGAGGCCGGGGAACGTGGGAAGGAGAAAAGACAAGCGGGCTACACAGGCACAGGGCTCTCTCTCTCTATATATATATATAACCCAGAGCACCTGACCGACCTGGGACGGCCTGGAGCCACTCCTGAATGACCCGCTCTTATATTTGACCCGCTCTTATATTTGTTCATTTCTCATGTAGTGTGAGCAAACATCCTCGGCCCTCATGTTTTATTCAGAGCGGCGTGGAGGGGGCGGGCATCTCTCCTCCGTCACCCCAGACTGACTCATCAACACCATGTGAACGGTGAACAGACAAACAAAACTGTGGGGGGGGGTTTGGGGGGGCTGACTCTCTCTCCCTCGCTCTCTCCTCTCTTTATCGCTTTACTTATCTCCCTCTCTCTCCTCTCCCCTCTCTCAATCTCTTCTCTTTCTACCACTCGCTGTTCTTTTCTTTCCTTCTCTCCCTCCGGAACCCCCCTCCCTCCGTCCGTCTCGCCACTTCTCCCTCTCTCTGTCTGCCTTTTCCTCTTCCTTTGTGACTCACTGGGGTCTACACTGGAGAGGCAGAACTCAAAGAATAAAAAAAACATGCAAATGAATGTCAACGTGGGTGTGATAGAGGGCGGTGTGTATCTAGACTAGGGACGTTTTGCCAGCTCCTCCAAGCGTCTGATGACAGAGCAGTACGAGGCAGCTGACTACCAAGACCACTGTGAGGTTGAATAAACGACAACCCGACACACCCTCAGAGTGAAAGTCAGGAACCACAGGGGGTCGGAGGGGACAAAATACACGCAGAGAAGGAAGGGAGGGGGGGCGGGGGGTGATGAGGACCCCCCTCTCCCCTCCCCCTCTCCTCTCCCCTCCTCCACCCCCCTCCCCTGCTCCTCCACCCCGCTCTGCCTTGAGTTAGCTAAGTGGACCGACGCTGTAGCAGATCGACCACTGTGAGGGAAAACAAACTGGTAGAATTCAAATGCTGCTTCTGACAATTACCAGCCCTGCATTCCAAGCCCCCTGTGGAGAAAACCCCCTATTATTCGTGCACACTGTTAAGGTAAATGGAATAATCAATGTTCTCGGAGTGCTGGCAGCCATGGAGGGATCTTGACAACAACAACTAGTCAGTCAGGAAGGTGCCAGGAGTTCATCAGGACTTACAAGAGTGTTCATGAACTTCATGTACCGATAGCTACTGTGACTTAGCATACCGTACATATCAACAAATTTAGCTAACCCTCCAGTTTGCCCAAATTGGCCAACTACATAATGGCTTACTTGGCTGTCTGTAACTCTGCATTCCTTCCCACCCTGTAGATTGCCTCAGAGATTAACGTTATTCCACAAGGCCTCGACATTACTTCACAGTAAACTAGGAGTGGTGAATTCCTTAAAAAAACAGGAACATCCTTTAACCCCCTCCTCCCCCCCCCCTCCTCTCCCCCCCCCCGTCCCCCCTCCACCGTCTTTCGCTTAGAGAACACAACAGCGCACACCGTATCAAACTAGTGACGTGCAAGAAGGGATCTTAACGTAAAACGTCTTTCCTCTGCGTCGGAGCGCTCCAACCACTGAGCTGTGCTGTGCCCTCCCCTCCCTCCCCCCTCCCCTCCCCTCCCTCCCCCCCCCCTCCCCTCCCTCCCCCCCTCCAAGAAGACACACCCACTTACTATGGTGAAGTTCATGACCTTGAGGATCCAGATGGTTAAGGCCAGGTTGACCAGGATGAGGATCATCAACAGCAGGACGAAGAAGTAGAGGCAGCGCTTCCTCCAGCCGTAGATGCCCACCTTGTACACGTGAGGTTTCTCTGAGCTCTGGACATTGTTCCTATGAGTGCACTGTTCTTGGGTCATCTGCAGGCGGAGAGGAGAGAGGAAGGATGGAAGAGAAGGGTGGAGAAGAGGGGGGGAAGAGAGGAGAGGAGGAGGAGAGGACAGGAGGGAGGAGGAGAGGGGGAGGGGAGGAGAGAGTCACAGGTTAGCACGCCTCGTGTAACACAGCCCACATGGCCACCAGGTTCACTGTGTTCATGTTCGGCATCCAACGACTTTCCATTCGGCCGCACATCCCTGTCTGAGCGTGTGTCTGCTAACAGCAGACAGCAACAGCACACCAACACACAAGGCCAACTGCTGCACAGCCAAAGCACCAGCTAGATCTTCCAGTGTGGCATTTTAGCACTGATCAAATCCCCCCCCCCCCCCACCACCACCACTGCAGAACCCACACTGGCCCCAGAAAGAGAGAGGATCGTGGCTCTACTGTAGTATCAATACTCGATCGTTCAGTTGCGGCACAATGAAAGACAGTTTAGTTAGGAATCAAATTGATTGATAGTCCAATAAGTGTTCTATATCTCCATTACTCTGGCTCTGCCCCATTGATGTGCTGAGTGTGTCCATTAATGATGATTCTAATTGTCCGCCTGTTAAAGAGGAGAAGGCATTGTTCACTTCAACCGTCATAATAATGGCCTAATAACTCCGTGCAAAATACAATTTACTGTCTACAGTGCTGGCCTGGGCGCCAGATCCAATCAGGTTTGAAAACCGCACACATTCACAGCTAACTGAAACAAATGACAGTCGACAGGCCTGTGAAAACGCCAGAACGCCAGTCAGCAAAATGGAGATAGCCACTGTACACCTCGGCATCAGGTTAGGTATATCATCACAGGCTTTGCAATGTAAATGCTAGGAGGTTTTGGTGATGATGCAGGCGATGATTAACATGACAATGAAAAAGTGGGTCTTCCATCCTATTTCGGTTGTTTCTTTTCTACTCAATTCTACTTGGCGGTGTTCCGATCCATTCTACTTTGCTCTACTCTATTCTGTTATAATCTACTCTGTAAACACAGAGCACCTGAATCTCCAGTATTTTTTCCCCCTCACAGGTATCAGACAGTCCGTGCACGGAGACCAAAATATATTTCTCTACACTGCACTGGCAGAAGAACAGCCCTTTTTTCTTCTTTTTTTTTACTCCGAGTTCAATAGAAAAATAATGGTGCTTGGTTACAGCATAAATAATGGTGTTTTACACTCATGAAGGGAGAGAAGTACAGAAAGGAAAACTGAACAGGCAGAAAATGAAATAAACGGAAAATTGGAGGCAAATCAAAACTCTGCCCTTTGGAGTGTTTCTGCTTCGCTAACATCCAATGTAGTCCTCTCGCTCGGGGCATGAAGGAAGGACCGGCACAACTCACAAACACAGCGAGTGTGTTCCTGATTAGAGCCAATCCAAGCGTTGCTGAATGTTATTGGTTCTTTTTTTCCGCCAAATCGCTGGGCTCCTCTCCATTAGTTTATTTTTTTTATAGACAACATGTGGTTTGGTTCCGCAAACCTGGCAACTTCTATAAACCTGGCAACTTCATACCTCCCGTTCTGACTCCACTCAACAGCCCGTGGTCAACGCCGCAGAATGTGAAAGCAGATAAATGCTCAACAGCAGAGGGATACTGGCCGACGGCTAACTGTTTATAGTCGTGTCCTGGCTTGAAGAAAATACACTTGAGGAAAGATGGGTTGTAAAAGTTAGAATTGAAATATTTATTTTTGCTGGGCACCAGCCGGTAATGAGGCCAGTCAATGTGGAACTACTCTAACGCTACGTCATTAGACAGGCTTACTTTCAATGGGCAGCATGTGTTCTTTTAAAGAATATATAGCCTACAGTTACGGTATTAACGCCACGCTGACCAATAAGCTACAGCGTTTATAATATTTAGCCTACAACAGGCTATGTATTCGGCCCTCGGGTTTCTAATCTTAATATTCCCAGTCCATGGCTGCAGCGCTACCTTTTGTAGGTCGTGAAATTACTGCTGGAACGCTTTGCATTGTCGTTTTCCCACAAGGTTTGACTACGTCGTGTTAACCCTCGTGCTTCCTTCGGGTCACATGACCCAAAGGTTCATAACGAACCATCGTTGTGTTTACCCAATTTTACCCAATACAAAAACAAATACAAATAATTTTCTTTTAACCATTCCAATGTGGGGGGTCTGAGACAGCCCGACAGTTAAAAGAAAATGCTTCACTTTGTTTTTGTATGAGGTAAATTTGTCGCAATACGACGGTGGGTCACAATGACTGATGGGTCAGAATGACCCGAAGATAACACAAGGGTTAACGAACACATGGTTAACGAATTCGGATGAAGACGCAAAGGTCATGAAATCATATTTGGAAAATGAACGTGTTTCGCATCAGCTCAGAATATCGAACAAAGCACCCCCAGTGATTCATAAGCCGCTGCATCCGTGTGGCTATGAAAAACAAAAAAACAACTGAATTCATTAGTTAATGCTTGGTTAAAAGCGTGAAGTCAGACTGAGAACCGACATGACTGTCTAGAGGGCAAGATGAATACTTTAACAGCTGAATACGTTTGCTTGTTTTGTTTCGGCTGGTGCAAGGAAAACTGGCATTGTCTAGTAAAACCCCCATGATTCGTTCACTGGCGTCTCTATAAAGCTGATTACTAGGCGAACGCCCGCGTCCATATTCCTCTCGGAATGTTTGTTTGCCGCGGAGTTGCTTCGCAGGCAGCATGAGATAAATTATAGGCCTTCTTCCTGTGAACTTTTCTTTGTGTACCTCAGAGACGTAGACATACAGAGAGAGAGAGACAGGCAGAACAACAGACAGAACGTTTCAAATGCTAATGATCATTAAATCCTGTCTGAGTTCTGTGGGTCATCCCAACGTCGGTCAGAATGGCCTCCTCCCTCACCTCTGACTCACACAAGCCACCGCAACCTTTCATAAATACCACTTTAGCCCAGCTACGCCACCCAAAAAGCTAGCAATTTGATGGCGCGGCTGAACGGCGTTTATACTGAGGAGTGAGTTTAACCAGTTCAACTTGGTTATACACACAAACACACACACACACTCTGCAGGGTGATATATAAAGCTGAACCCTCTACGTAGCCCTTCCCGACTCGACCATTGGAGCTCTGGAGTGTTCCAGAGAAGTGACTGAGGGCTGATAAAGACATGCAGGCCTCAGACAACCAGGTCTATAAATACAACTTCTTAGTGGAAGAGGGAGGTCGAAGGAAGAGAAAGAGGGAGAGGGGAGAGAGACAGAGAGAGAGGGAGGGAGAGAGAGGAGGGAGAGAGATAAAGAGAGGAGCAGCTAAACTCCAGCCCAGTGACGGGCCACGAGGAGTCTAGTGTCATACTCCCCTGCTTTCTCCCCTCTGCTGCCTGCCTGCCTATCCCCCCCCAGGGACAGTAGACAGTGATGGTAAATTGCCTGTCTCCCCAGACTACCAGACTAGAGTCTTTCCCCTCTCTCTTTCCATATCCCTTGCCCTCGTTCTCCCTCACTATCGCGGCCGCGAAAGGCTAACACCTTAATCATCAGATTGTCATAAGCGCTTGGGTGAGTAACAGGGCCAAGGAGCCGGAGAGGGAGAACAGGGAAAAGGAGAATCCCAGTGTTATCCCACAGGAGGAGTCCCTGTTCTGTCCGGGCAGAACAGGGACTCGCAGTCAGTGGAGTCTAGTAGACCTAGAGATATTGTGATACGTACTGTACTGTGCAGTACAGTAAAAAAAATAAATACTCAAGATTCTTTGAGGGGTTCCTTGTCTTCCTTGAGGGTTTAGGTTCTCTGCGACATAGGATGTATGTAGGGGGGTTGTAGAGCGGTTAGGGAGTCAGGCTATTAATCAGAAGGTTGTTGGTTCGAATCTGGCTGTGCCAAACGACGACGTGTCCTTGGGCAAGGCACTTCACCCTACTTGCCTCGGGGGGAATGTCCCTGTACTTACTGTAAGTCGCTCTGGATAAGAGCGTCTGCTAAATGACTAAATGTAAATGTATAGGGAGGGCTATGCAAAGAAACCTGACCTCTAGGCCAAACCTAGCCTCAGTCCCAACTCGTAATCTGACCCTGCCCTAACCTTGAACCCTGTTTCCAACCCAAACCGTAACAGTCCCAAAGCAGCACGTGATGACATCGCTCGCAGTAAGTGAGTAAGTAAGTGCCTCTGCGTCGGCATGGTGATCGCCAGGAGATCTCGAGAATACAGACCATCTGCCACAGAACGTTCTGCCGTGCCTCCGCCGAACAGCAGCAGCGGCGAGGGCCTTGTACACAGCTGGAGACGCTCCAGGCGATGGGACTGTCGGAACGCCACGCGCGGCCAGATGGCACCGCGACGTAGCTCACCGACGTTAGCGGCGCCAGGAAGGTCCCCCCCAAAAAAATCTCTCCGTGTTTGTGACGGTGGTGCGTTGGCGAGTTGTGACGATCTTCCCCGCGGCGATCACTAGGGCTACGGCGTCTTTGAAGCGAAGCGTTCACGTTCGTTCTTAACGAGACAATGTTTACATCAAATAGCTGTATTTACCATGTCAATTATTTGGCTAATGTCCTTCGGTAAGCAGATCGTTAATTGCAAGGAGAATGTAATGCCATAGATAAAAAACTGTTTCATTTTACAGTTATAAAGGACGGAAAGAATAATCTTTTCGTTTGACCGCTTTCATGTAGTCTTTCAGACAAAACCCAATTAATGGTCTCTCTCCGGAGATCGCAACCCGATTATTAATGACTATGCCACTGTTTTGTTCTTTCCTGCCTGCCTTGTGTTTTACATATTTAATTGATCCTCTTGTTTCAAATGAAGTCGAAACTAAAGAACTCGTGCTGAAGCGTTTGTCAGGCCTACCCCTTTCTTCTTTGTGTGTTGTAAAGTAGCCGACTACTTGGTAATCTCACGGTTTAAAAGTTGATCCACAGTGCGGCGTGACTGCAAGTCTTTCATGACCCGTCTTCAGTCTGGTGGGAAACTGAGATGATGGAGCGTTCAAGGCCGAATGTCTGTTCATACATCAGGGTTACTGGAAGTCACAAATTAGTTCTGATCTTTTAAATAGGTTTTGTGTGTAGAGTTTAGAGAGAGCTTGGATGTGTGTGTGTGTGTGTGTGTGTGTAGAGAGAGCTCGGATGTGTGTGTGTGTGTGTGTGTGTGTAGAGAGAGCTCGGATGTGCGCGTTTCCCAACCCTACCAGAAAGAGCGTCAGTATTGACTTGGTGCGGCGCCAGCAGAGCAGAGGAAAAACAAAAGATTCCATGTGACTTCACAACTAGCAGAAGAAGAAGACTCCATGTGACTTCACAACTAGCAGAAGAAGAAGAGTCATTAGAAAGGGACACCGAAGAGCCTGTTCTGAAGGAGCACCACAAAGAACAAGTTCACACTGTAGCGAACAGCCAGGGAGCGGAGCAAGACAGGGACGTCTGGAGAGAATGTCATCCATACGTTGGTATTAATGTGGGAATCAAAAAGAACAGGGGTATCGTTTGTTAAGAGGTCATGCCGGACAGGACGAGTCTCCTCTTCCACATCGTTGAGTTTTACTGCCGGCCTCCAATTATTCTTATTTTTACAGCGAGTTGGGGAGCTGGGACGAGACCCTAATGATCTGCTGCCTGACCAGAAACAACTGGACAGGCAGAGAGAGAGAGAAACAGGGAGAGAGAGAAACAGGGGGGAGAGAGAGAGAGAAAAACAGGGAGAGAAAGAGAGAGAGAGAAAAACAGGGAGAGAAAGAGAGAGAGAGAAAAACAGGGAGAGAAAGAGAGAAACATTGAGAGAAAGAGAGAGAGAAACAGGGAGAGAAAGAGAGAGAGAAAAACAGGGAGAGAGAGAAACAGAGAGAGAGAAGGATAAACTGAAAGGGAGAGAGGGAGGAAAAGAGAGAAGGGGAGAGAGACAAAAGGAGAGAGAGAGAGGGAGTCTGTAAGCAGAATGATAAAACGGGGCATAAGCTGTTCACGAAGAAGTTAGAACAAAGGGAACCGAAAATAACAATTTTTTTTCTCTCTTCCCACAATGCTCTCTTTCTGCAGCATCACAAGTAAGGCTACTGTATTCTGGTTTGGACCCACAGCTGCAGTTCTGGGGACTGAAGGAAGACGGCGTTTTTAGAATAATGACACTGCGTCACCCAGACCTAGGAAGAACAAGGGCATTGTGTTCCAGTCAGCAAGCCTAATCCTCACATCAACGCTCTCTCTCGCTCACTTATTCTGTCTTTCTTCTCTCTCCCCCCCCTCTCTCTCCAGATCTGTCATTTCAGCTTTCTTGTTCTCCCTCTTTCTCCCTTTTCTCTCTGTTCCTTGGTCCTCCTCGCTATCTCACTTTCTCACACTCCTTCCCTCCTCCCCTCCCCCCCTGCCTCCCTCCTTCCTCCCCTCCCTCCCTCCCTCCGGCCCTCTTTTGAAGCATACACCGCAGCACCAGTGTGACTTGTCACAGCTCCATGTGAAGAGGCTGGGAGGCCAATCCCAACAGACACCTCACAGCTGTCTGCTCTCAGCACTATACTGGGAGAGGCATGCATGCCTCTAACCACCCTAATCAGCTCCAACTACACCCATGACACACTCTCCCTCCCACACACACACACACACCCGAAAGCCACAAAGCCCCTGCCCCAGGGTCCCTTCCCCAGCCCCCCCCATGCTTCCAGTCAGCAGCCTAGCCTGCTAGTCGTCTGACAGCACAGACGTAAGGAGCCAGTCCAAAGAGAGAGCGTTGTTACTTATTTATAGTTCCCCCGTTTCCCAGAGGGCCCGGGGTAATTGAAACCAAATGTGAGCCAGAACTGATATGGGAGAGTGGGCTTGAGACTCTGTACCACACGCCGCTGACACGCGCTGAACGAACACCCTTGAAAAGCACTACATTCCACCCCCCCAACCCCCCCCCCCCCGACCGAAAATAAAGAAATACACAAAAAAAGTTATTGGCTCACCGCCGTCCTAACTTTTCTCCTCCTGGCGAAAAGGAAACAGCAAATTAATTTCCCGCCTGAATCCAGGGGTCGGTATTTGAACTGCGCTTCTGAGAAATATTTTTGAAGCACCAGGGAGAACACACACACACACACACCAACATGCACACAAGGCAAAACTAAAACAGAGCCACTACTCTCGAGCTCTAGACGCGGAGAAGAATACAGCAAGGTTTGATTCCGCTCGCGGTTCCCTTCTAAATATAGCTCAGCCCACCTCCCGCCCTTTCCTCTCCAACTCGTATAATGAGTTGGAGCTCTCAGCGTCCCTCCGCACAAACAAAGCCAAGAAGCCGCTGAAGAATCCTAACTTACCTCTACCTCTTTTCCGTTTCTTCTTTACCCCCTCGGTTTTTTCTCTTCCTCCCTCCCTCTTTCCCTCCCTCCCTCTCTCTTTCCCTCTCTCTCTCTCTTTCCCTCTCCTCCCCCGATCTTCAGCTCAGGGAGTCAGGGAGTGTCAGATTGAGCCCTTAGGAAGCTGTGAAGGGTTCCTGCTCAAACGGCACCAAGCACAAGCGGCCCCCCCCCCCCCCACCACCACCTCTCGTCAGCTTTTCCAATAACACACTCCCCCCCCCGTCCGTCCGTCCAAGTCCCTTCCCTAACGCGCCCTCTGCAGCTTCCTGGCCTCGCGGCGCTGTGTCCTGCTGGAGTCTGGTTGGAGCGCTGCTGCTGCGCTCCCTGCCGGATTCTGCGCCAGGCGGAGAGGACTGAGTTACAGCCCTGTGGTCGCCTGCCAGATTTAGACCCTGAGACACATGTGGGAAGTTAGACCAGAGGCCCTTGCTGGTTGCGTGTGTGTGTCACTGTGTGTGTGTGTGTTTGTGTGAGAGGGAAAAAAAGGAGAGGGAATGGAAAAAATGTGCTCCCCTCCTCTGCTTATTATGCTGTGGCCTGACAGCACAGCTAGGGAGGCAGGAAAATGACCACAAAGCCTCTCCCTCTCTCCCTCTCTCTCTCTCTGTCTCTCTCTCCCACTCATTCAGTCTCTCTCCCTCTCTCCCTCGCTCCCTGTCTGTCCATCCTCCCACTCCTTACTGTGTCTTTTTCTTAACTTTCCTCTCTCTCTACCCACTCTCTCTCTCCCCTCCACAGTGTGGCCTGTTGGATGAATAATGCTATGGTAATGATCGTCTAACAGCCGGGTCTCTGTCCAGCATCCTAAGCATCCATTCAAGGCAGCCCCTGGACGCCTGGGACTCCGACTCCATGTTGCTGCGCTACAGCGTTGCCGTGTTACAGCGTTGCCGAGCTACCGGTCCGGATGATGATGATGATGATGATTCGCTGATCGATAAAAGGGGTTCCCAAATAGGCCGTCGGACCTTTGCGTACCAGGAAGAAGACGCCAGGGTTATGTCTTTAGTTTGGTTACGAAGATGCACCACTCAAGAATTATTGAGCTGTTTTTACGGTGACATTTCAAGATTCGTGGGGAAATGGTCTCTTAAGGGATGCGAGAGATTGGAAGGGTGCAGTTCTACGGGCGTACATGAATCAAATAAAATAAAATTTATTTGTATAAATTTGATTTGATTTGATTCAGCTCACCATTTCCCCACGAATCTTGACATGAAGGCCTTTTTGACATCACTCGTAAAAAGGGCTATATACAAATAAAATTTGATTTGATTTTGAAATTTGACAGGGATATGAGAGAGAGAGGAAGAGAGAGCGAGAGCGAGAGAGCCTAAACAGGGTGCACGTAGGTGTGTGTGTGTGTATGTAGGTGTGTGTGTGTGTGTAGGTGTGTGTGTGTAGGTGTGTGTGTGTAGGTGTGTGTGTGTAGGTGTGTGTGTGTGTAGGTGTGTGTAGGTGTGTGTATGTGTAGGTGTGTGTAGGTGTGTGTGAGTGTAGGAGTGTGTGTGTGTGTGTAGGTGTGTGTGAGTAGGTGTGTGTGTGTGTAGGTGTGTGTGTGTGTGTGTAGGTGTGTGTGTGTGTAGGTGTGTGTGTGTGTGTAGGTGTGTGTGTGTGTGTGTCTGCAGAGCTGTCGGTCTGTATTTTTACGAGTGTGTTCATTAACGTAGTGTCTCTGCGTGTGTATGTGTGTACATGAAAGCATATACGTTCATGCCTGTGTGTGTGTGTGTGTGTGTGGTCTGTACGAAGGCCAAACAGTATGGGCTTACAGCCGGCTTCATTGTGTTGTTGTGAGTACATCTCTCCTCGGAGACCAATCTCCCCTGTCCGCTGTCTAACTAGCCCCAGCCCGAGTCTCCAGCTCCAGGTCCCGCCCAACCCTGCTTCCCTATTCCATTCTGGGTTTGAAAACAACCAATTAGCATCTGAAACCTGCAACAGGACTTGAGCCGTCCAAATAGAGACAGGCTTGGTGAATATGCATTGTGACACAGATGTCACATGAATAAATACGCCGATTCATTCCGGAGCGCGGTTCTTGATCCTGTTCAGAGGGCTGAGGGCAATAAGCAATACTTACAGTGAGAACTTCACTATTCCTGACATCATTATGAAAGAAGAACGATTTCTCAAGTTAAATTGTTGGATTCTTATTCTCGCAGGCACGCTAATTAAACAGGAAAGGATCATTTGTCTAGTGATGGCTGTGCATTGTTTAAGCATCTTCATATAACAAAGACTTCATTTATCACCACCATCAGACGTGACTGTGTGTCAGAAATGTCAGTTAGAGACAGTTACAGATTCCAAAGAGTTGGCAACTCTTTGGAATGCGTACCATGGGCGTTAACTGTTAAATTAAATTTTTGAAACTACAGATGTTCCATTTATTATGTTTAACAGCTTCGTTGAATTACCTGTAAATAAGTCTGTTAAGGTTATAGGCTTAGGCTGGGTAAATAGTTAGCCAACTCAGTCAGCTCTCAAATAGGCATTTGTCATTTCTGAGGATTAGAACAGTGTAATAATGTGAAGTTTTATAGCTAGTCCTCTCTCTCCTCCCCCCCCCCCCTTCCCCCACCCCCTCAGATGTCTCGGAGGGTAACCATTAAAGCTTGAAAGTCACCCCAGCGGACGGGGATCAGAGTAGGATGACAGGCTGTCATATAGTGGCCATGTTGCACCTGCGGGGCTGTTGCCGGGGTGACTTTGTGTAACCCAAACAATTACTCCGACTCACAGGCTGAATAAATCAATTAGCAGACCATTAGACCCAAAGACAGAACATGAAAGTTAATTTTAGACCCCCTGTTGTGGTGGAGAGAGAACGAGTCTGATTGAACTATGTAGTTGGGAGAGAGGGGGGAGACAGGGAGGAGAGGGGGGGGAGACAGGGAGGAGAGGGGGGGGAGGAATAAGATGGGAGGGAGGCCTTTCAGGGGTTGGAAGCACGCCTAGCATCTCGAGATTTACAAGTTTTCCACGAAACAGGGACAACACACAATAATCGGGCGGAATCCGATTCTCCACAGTGAGACGGTTTTAAGAAGTTTCCGCTGTTTCTTCTCTCTCTCTCTCTCTCTCTTCTTTTTTCTTTCTCTCCTTTTAAAAGGGCCTTTTTCCCCTTTCGAAGGGAGAGCCGGATGAATCACGAGGAATCGATGTAGCTGACACTCATCTATGCAAAGCACCTAGAAGATTCCTGCATCGTCATTCTTCCTTGCTTCCTTTTCCTTCAGAATGGAAGAGACAGTTTGAACACAAACACAAAAACTACCGGGGGAAACTTCACGGAGATGGAAACTTGAGGGTAATCTCTGAAACCCCCAAAAAGTCTGGGTATCTTTCCTCGCTGAGGAAAAGTCGAGAGAAGAAACCCCTCAGAGGAGGCCGAGAGAGGGGACCCAAGCGGAGCACACAAACATCCCCCGCACGAACAGTGACCACCGACCGAAGCGCTGACATGCTGACTCATGGCCAACATCAGCAGCGTCTCACATTCGGAACAGACGGCGCCCAAATCAACCGCGTTTTTTTTTCTCCCTCCCTCCGTCACCGTGGCGCTTGGAGAGCTGTCCTCCGAGCAGAAGTGTCTGGACTCTAAACGGCGTTTCGTTCCCCCCCGCCGCCGGACGCCCCCCCCCCCCCCCCCCCGCGCGCGCCGCTCCCGTCTCCGACACCAGGAAATGAAAACGAAACATGCTGTACACACCAACACACAAACACACACTGGTTTCTGCTGCTGCAGAGGACACTGTTGCTCCTGTGGCAGGAAGGCTACAGGGGCCACGGGGACTTCAGACTGGCAGTGCTGACACTCCCGATCGAGCATGCTCAGTAGTCGTGACCGAAACCGCTCATCACCATCAATGGCGTCACGACAACGCCGCGATGCGATGGAGCTCCCTGTAAGACGACAGACCCCGGGAGCGTTTTCTCTACAGAATCTTGGTCACGTCACGCAACGCAAAGGTGTGCCGTGTTTGTAAAACCCAGACTCCCCCCCGATCCAAACGGGGACGCTCACAAACTCATCCCAGATCAGTTTGGGAGTGCGTCCTTCCGTCGCGATCAGAGCTGAGAGCTGGATGGTTCAGGCTGACCCTGGGCCTGCTGGTGATGAGGTCACAGTAGTGCAGCGTCAGTGCTGGACGCCCCGCGCATACTTTCACCATCCATCCTCCCAGTGAAGGAGTCGGGATAATGGATATAACATCTGTCATTCCAGACAGGCTCACTCTCGCTCCATTTCTCCTCTCCCTCCCTAAGGAAGGCCGAGGAAAGACAGAGAGACAGAGGGGAGAGAGAGAGACAGAGGGGAGAGAGAGACAGAGGGGAGAGAGATAGACAGAGAGAGAGAAAGAAGAGAGAGAGAGAGAGGAGAAAGTAAGCGACATGGTGCCATGCAGAAAGGACGAGAGAGAAAATGAACAACAAGTGAGACAGAGGGAACGAGAGAGGGTGGGACAGACAGACAGGCAGAGAGGAGAGGAGGAAGGAAGGAGGAAAGGAAGGAAGAGAGGAGGAAAGGAAGGAAGGAAGAGAAGCGGAAAGGGGAATAGGAGGGCAGGAGACAGCATGAAAATTGGTGTCAGTCACTGTGTGTTGAAGGCAGCATTCAGCATGCTGTTGTTTAACTGTTCAGTGGCTCAGAAATGAGGGGGGGGGGGGGGGCATATTGGGAAGGATTTGCTTTGAGCTGCCATTGGACAGACCGCGTCCAAGAACCCTGCAAGGTTCATAAAAACAGACACACAGACAAACAGACCTGCCGACAGACAGTCAGACCGACAGACAGGCTTCCAAAAATTGGACATTTTTAAGGGTACTTTCTGACAAACACATTGATGCCACGCGCTGTACAACAATTACTCAGAGAGCGGCTCTCTCCCTGGCACCTGGGGTGGCCACAGAACATGATACGTTTGAAAAGGTGTATCGACCCATTCGGCAAATAGCATCTGCGTGGCACAAAACGGGTTTGGCAGAAGGAGGAAGGGGGATGGCTGACAGGTCGGCTAAAAGCTACCCAGTCCAAACCCCCACTGCAGGCCCGCCTCGGGGCCTTATCCGCCAGAACGACCCGAGGAGAAATCTGAAGCGCACGAATAGTTTGCAAGGCTGAACAGTAAAAAGCAGGTCTTCCTAACCTTGCTCACGGTCGCTGTGAAAGGAGGCAACGAGTGGAATGAAAGGAGAGGGAGAGAGAAGAGGGGGAGAGAGAGAGAACAAGCACCTGGAGCTGAAGGAGACCTGATGGAGGTCTGCCTCTGGTGTTGAGTCTAGAGAGAGAGAGAGAGAGAGAGAGAGAGAGAGACAGAGAGGGTGAGAGAGAGAGAGAGAGAGAGAGAGAGAGAGAGAGAGAGAGAGAGAGAGAGAGAGAGAGAGAGAGAGAGAGAGAGAGAGAGGAGAGAGAGAGAGAGAGAGAGAGAGAGAGAAAAGAGACAAGAGAGAGAGAGGGTGAAGAGAGAGAGAGAGAAAGAGAGAGAGAGAGAGAGAGAGAGAGAGAGAGAGGGTGAGAGAGAGAAAAAAGAGAGAGAGAGAGAGGATGTGAGAGAGAGAGAAAAAGAGACAGAGAGACAGAGAGAGAGAGAGAGTGGGAGAGCAGCAAGGACACTCTGCATGGACAACATAGTGGAGGATGAAGCCCTGCTCCCCGGCAGACAGAGGTGAGGTGGACAGCAGGACAGCAAATGCGTGTTTGTTAAAAGCTTTAGACAAACGAACAAGGGTTCAGCTCAGTCAATGACGGCCAGACATCTCGAGCCGGCGCTCGTTCGCAGGATTTCCTGCCACGGCAACAACCTTCAAAGTTAAAGGTTGGGGGCCGTCAGTGTTTGTCTAAGGGATAGAGAGCTAGGCCGGGGGGGGAGGGGGGGGCTTCCATGTTCCAAGGCTGCATCAGTATTTTGAGAGAGAAAGGGGGAGAGAGAAAGAGATAGAAAGAGGGGAGGAGAGAGAGACAGATAGACAGAGAGGGAGAGACAGAGAAAGACAAAGAGAGGGACAGAGAGAGAGGCTGCATCAGGATTCAGACAGTCGAGGATCAACCCAAATCGCTGGATCAATTCCTCTGCGAAATGTCATTTGTTGGCGGGAAGATATGCTCAGAGCAAACAAACAAGGCTCTTCCACCTGCTGGTGTCTGCCTGGCTCCAGTGTTGGAGAGGAGGAGGGGAGGAGGTAGGATTTGGG
>NC_085044.1:2433150-2472285 GCF_963692335.1 Osmerus eperlanus | reverse complement strand
AGGCCAACTGTACAGAGCCCGAGGGCTGATCACTGTGTCTGTGTGGGACGGTACACTGACACAGGGACTGACTGCTGTCAGTGTACCGGTGTAACACTGTCAACTGTAACGCTGTGATGGTGTAGCAGTGTAACACTGTAACCGTGGTAACCTGGTCAGGCTGTACTCACGCCTTCAGAGTCTGGAAGCCCTGCTCTTTGAACAGCAACTCCTGTTTCATACAGGCCAAGTCTCTCTTCAACTGGTTCACCTGGGAGAGGGGGAGAGAGAGGGAGAGAGAGGAAGAGAGGGAGGGGGAGAGGGACGGGGAGAGGGGGGAGAGAGGGGGAGGTATAGAGAGAGAGGGAGAGAGGGGAGAGGGGGAGAGAGAGGGAGAGAGAGGAAGAGGAAGAGAGGGAGGGGGAGAGGGAGGGGGAGAGGGGAGAGAGGGGGGGGTAGAGAGAGAGAGGGAGAGAAGGAGAGACAGAGTGGGAGAGGGAGGGAGAGAGGGAGGGAGAGAGGGGGAGAGAGGATGACGTGGGCAAATGAGATCTCATGAGTATGTTGTGTTCCGTGCTGAAAAGTATTAGGATATTAATCATAAGACTTATTGCTTGTAATATGATTAAACTGAACATGTGGTTATTGTTGTGGAAAGAATTAGGAAAAGGGAGAAAAAAACACATTAACTCACATTAACAGTGTACAGGTTGTGTGTGTGTGCGTTGTGTTTGTGTGTACATCACTGGAATACCAGCGATTAAGACTGCACACATTCCTTGCAAAGAAAAAAACAAACAATGGACACCTGTAGCTTAGCAACGGCGGGGTGAACACTTGCGGCTGTAAATGCTTAAGAATGAGATCACCATGGAGATCTATGAGGAATACCAGGCATCCCATAATACTCCATATGGAATTCAGCAACCACACCACCACAGTGTGATGCCCCTGGACAAACAGGTCCCACTGGTTCAGAGACATACCATGCAATATGATCCTGGGACAGGAGGGGGGAGGAGAGGAGAGGAGAGAGGAGGAGAGGAGGGGGGGAGAGGGGAGGAGGGGGGGAGAGGGGAGGAGAGAGGAGGAGAGGAGAGGGGAGGAGGGGGGGGGGGGAGAGGAGAGGGGGGGGAGAGGGGAAGACAGGAGAGGAGAGGAGAGGAGAGGGGGGAGAGGAGAGGGGGGGAGAGGGGAAGACAGGAGGGGAGGAGAGGGGAGGAGAGGAGAGGGGAGGAGAGGGGGGAGAGGAGAGGGAGGAGAGGGGGGAGAGGAGAGGGGGGAGAGGAGAGGGGGGGAGAGGGGAAGACTGGAGAGGGGAGGAGAGGGGAGGAGAGGGGGGGAGAGGAGAGGGGGGGGGAGAGGATGGGGGAGAGGAGAGGGGAGGAGAGAGGAGGAGAGGGGGAAGAAGAGGAGAGGGGGGGAGAGGATGGGGGAGAGGAGAGGGGAGGAGAGGGGGGGAGAGGAGAGGGGGGAGAGGAGAGGGGGGGAGAGGGGAAGACAGGAGAGGGGAGGAGAGGGGAGGGGAGGGAGAGGGGAGGAGGGGGGGGAGAGGGGAGGAGAGAGGAGGAGAGGGGGGGAGAGGAGAGGGGGGGAGAGGGGAAGACAGGAGAGGGGAGGAGAGGGGAGGAGAGGGGAGGAGAGGAGAGGAGAGGGGAGGAGAGGGGGGAGGAGAGGAGAGGGGAGGAGAGGGGGAGAGGAGAGGGGGGAGAGGAGAGGGGGGGGAGAGGGGAAGACAGGAGAGGGGAGGAGGAGGGGAGGAGAGGGGGGAGAGGAGAGGGGGGGAGAGGATGGGGAGAGGAGAGGGGAGGAGAGAGGAGGAGAGGGGAGGAGAGGAGAGGGGGGAGAGGATGGGGGAGAGGAGAGGGGGAGGAGAGGGGGGAGAGGAGAGGGGGGAGAGGAGTGGGGGGGAGAGGGGAAGACAGGAGAGGGGAGGAGAGGGGAGGAGAGGGGGGAGAGGAGAGGGGAGGAGAGGGGAGGAGAGGGGGGAGAGGTGAGGGGAGGAGAGGGGGGGAGAGGATGGGGGAGAGGAGAGGGGGGGTGAGGATGGGGGGAGAGGAGAGGGGAGGAGAGGGGGGAGTGGTTGGGGGAAAGGAGGGGGGGGAGTGGAGAGGGGGGGGTGGAGAGGGGGGGAGGAGCGAAAAGGGGGGAGAAGAGAGATGGAGGAGGGGAGAGGAGAGTGATGTTCCTACACTGCTTTTAGCCGTCACTATCTCTGCTTTGAGGATTTCTGGGTCATATTTGCTGCTTGAGGACGACCTGGAGTTCACTGTGGAGGGGGAGAGGATGAGAGGGTCACCCGTTACACAGGCTGTCATCCAGCCCTGCTCCTCAACACTGTTACACACCACACTGTTACACACTGTTACACACCACACTGTTACACACCACACTGTTACACACCACACTGTTACACACTGTTACACACCACACTGTTACACACCACACTGTTACACACCACACTGTTACACACTGTTACACACCACACTGTTACACACCACACTGTTACACACTGTTACACACCACACTGTTACACACCACACTGTTACACACCACACTGTTACACACTGTTACACACCACACTGTTACACACCACACTGTTACACACTGTTACACACCACACTGTTACACACCACACTGTTACACACCACACTGTTATACACTGTTACACACCACACTGTTACACACCACACTGTTACACACTGTTACACACCACACTGTTACACACCACACTGTTTACACACCACACTGTTACACACTGTTACACACCACACTGTTACACACCACACTGTTACACACTGTTACACACCACACTGTTACACACCACACTGTTACACACCACACTGTTACACACCACACTGTTACACACTGTTACACACCACACTGTTACACACTGTTACACACCACACTGTTACACACCACACTGTTACACACTGTTACACACCACACTGTTACACACCACACTGTTACACACCACACTGTTACACCACTGTTACACACCACACTGTTACACACCACACTGTTACACACTGTTACACACCACACTGTTACACACCACACTGTTACACACCACACTGTTATACACTGTTACACACCACACTGTTACACACCACACTGTTACACACTGTTACACACCACACTGTTACACACCACACTGTTACACACCACACTGTTACACACTGTTACACACCACACTGTTACACACCACACTGTTACACACTGTTACACACCACACTGTTACACACCACACTGTTACACACCACACTGTTACAGCACCCTGGCTCTCACAGCAGAGAAGGACACACACACACCACCTGGGTCCCTCCCAGGACAGACATGCTAACCCCCCCCCCGCTCACAGCTGCTCTGGGAGCCGGTGCGGTTCCTCCAGGTGTCGTGCAGGGCCCGGTACTCCTGCTGGGCCAGCTGCAGACGGTACTCCTTCACCCGGTAGGTCTCCTGCTGGGCGCTGACGGCTTGGCGAGCCACGCCCAGGTACTCCCTCAGCATCAACTCCTGCTGCCGCTGGTACTGCACCCGGGGGTCCTCCAGCTGGGTGCTCTCTGGGGGGGAGGGGAGGGGTGAGGCTCTAGGAGGGGGTGGGTGTGTACTCACTGGTGTTGTGGTCTACATAGTGTGTGTGTGTGTGTGTACTCACTGGTGTTGTGGTCTACATAGTGTGTGTGTGTGTGTGTACTCACTGGTGTTGTGGTCTACATAGTGTGTGTGTGTGTGTGTACTCACTGGTGTTGTGGTCTACATAGTGTGTGTGTGTGTGTGTGTGTGTGTACTCACTGGTGTTGTGGTCTACATAGTGTGTGTGTGTGTGTGTGTGTACTCACTGGTGTTGTGGTCTACATAGTAGGCTCCCACAGCAGGGTTGTAGGCCTCCTCCCAGCCCACCGGCAGCTCATCTCCTATACAGTCAGCGAACGTCAGCGGCTTGGTCTGCCTACACACACACACACACACACACACACACACACACATATATAAGTGTGTGTGTGTTGAGGGGAGGCACAATGGCCTTGTGAAGCACAATAGCCGGAAACAGTGGCCTGGCATTCCACAAGCAGAGCTGATACACCGCCTGGATGTTCCTGAGGCGACCCCAGCAGCACGCAGTCTCAGGCCAGGGCCTGGACCAGAGGGAGAGATCCAGGCCAGGGTCCTGGCCCAGGGGGAGAGATCCAGGCCAGGGTCCTGGCCCAGGGGGAGAGATCCAGGCCAGGGTCCTGGACCAGGGGGAGAGAACCAGGCCAGGGCCCTGGACCAGGGGGAGAGATCCAGGCCAGGGCTCTGAACCAGGGGGAGAGATCCAGGCCAGGGTCCTGGCCCAGGGGGAGAGATCCAGGCCAGGGTCCTGGACCAGGGGGAGAGAACCAGGCCAGGGCCCTGGACCAGGGGGAGAGAACCAGGCCAGGGTCCTGGACCAGGGGGGAGAGAACCAGGCCAGGGCCCTGGACCAGGGGGGAGAGATCCAGGCCAGGGTCCTGGCCCAGGGGGAGAGATCCAGGCCAGGGTCCTGGCCCAGGGGGAGAGATCCAGGCCAGGGTCCTGGCCCAGGGGGAGAGATCCAGGCCAGGGTCCTGGACCAGGGGGAGAGAACCAGGCCAGGGCTCTGAACCAGGGGAGATTAATTCCAACCTTCACCGCCATCCAACAGAACAGATAAACATTCTATCATCCCAGAATCAGCATGCAGAACCTTTGGGGGTCTTACTAACTATGTATCTGGTCTACAGCACTTCCCACACCACACACTCAAACTGGCAGTCACATAACGACACACACCACAACAATCCCAACACCCCAGCTGTTCTTTATAAAACTCCTAAATAATAACAATGACAAAACACAGCGCTACTTTCGTACAGAGGAAACTTTAGCCTAGATACCAAGTTTCTCTTTCATCTAAATTGGTTCCTCTCTGCACACACACACACACACACACACACATGCACACACAGGCAGTGCCCAGGGTGAAACCAAACGGGTTGCCTTTCCACCTATTGAATAATGTACGGCGGCCGAGACAGAGCCCTCCGCCCCCAGGCTCTGAACGTACTCGAGAGCTTCAGCTGACAGCCAGCAATGTGGGCCCTGAAAACATGGCTGGCTGACTAGCCAATTGGCTGTCAGGTCCACACACTCTCTCTCTCTCCCTCTCCCTCTCTCTCTCTCCATCCCACTCCCCCTCCCTCTCCCTCCCTCCTTCCCATCCTCCCTCTCTCCCTCTCTCTCTCTCTCTCTCTCTCTCTCTCTCTCTCTCTCTCTCTCTCTCTCTCTCTCTCCCTCCCTCCCTCCCTCCCTCTCCCTCCCTCCTTCCCATCCTCCCTCTCTCCCTCTCTCCATCCCTCTCCCCCTCCCTCCCTCTCCCTCCCTCCCTCCCATCCTCCCTCTCTCCCTCTCCATCCCTCCCTCCCTCTCTCCCACTCACTCAAACTACCTATCCAGACTAACGGTAACACCACCATATCTCCGGTCCACCTCAGTCCCAGCCGATCGGCATGAGCCCGGGCCGTCAGCACATGGCAGCGTGAGGGGAAGGACGCCGACCAATCAGCTGAGGAGCAGCTGAATCCTACCGACTAGATCTGTGACCTACATGGAAGTGATGCTTTTATCTGCGTCGGCTTCTAAATCTCTTATCTAACAGGATCTCTGGTGGACAAGCCTGCCTGTCAGTCTGATCTAGGAGAATATGATTGTCTGGTTGCGTCTGAACTGACAGGGCACTTCATAAAGCCTCCTTATTGACACTAGCGGTCTGAATGCAGTACAGATCCCACACACACACACTTTCTAAGGAGCTGTATTTCTAGTTAGTCAAGTGATCATAACGACACACAGTCAGAGGTCTGTGTGTGTGTCCAAGTTTCACATACCGAGCCAAACAACCGTACAGCCCTTAGTGCTCTCCGACAGAGCAGGGGGGAATCACAGTGTCCAGGAGTCAGAGAGAAGCTCCGTTCAGCTGTAAATTCCTGGAGTCAATTTATGATGTTCTGAGCTGCAATTCACAGAGGAGGCTCAAGGTCCGGCGGACTATATAACAGCTCTCCACATTAAATTCTTGCTGTACAGACACACACACACACGCACACACACGCACATACTCACACACACAGATGCATACGCTCTCACACACACACACCCTCACACACAAACACACATACATGTGTAGGGCCAGGGCCCACGCCAGACGAGCACCTCCCAGGGCAGCGCTCTGCATTCTTTAGCTGGCCGTGTAGCCTCTGACGCACCCAGCGCACTCTGTCAGGTGAATGGAATGTTATCTCTCAGATACCACACGGCGTTGCCAGGGAGCTGTGTGTGTGTGTGTGGTGTGGGTGTGTTTTTGTTTGTGAGTGTGTGCGTGCGTGTCCTTGCATGTGTGTTTGTTTGTGTTTGTATGGTGGTGGGGGGGGGGGTGTATGCATGTGTATGTGTGGTATGTGTGTGTGTGTATGTGTGTTTACATTTACATTTAGTCATTTAGCAGACGCTCTTATCCAGAGCGACTTACAGTAAGTACAGGGACATTCCCCGCGAGGCAAGTAGGGTGAAGTGCCTTGCCCAAGGACACAACGTCAACCTGCAGGGCCAGGAATCAAACCGGCAACCTTCTGATTAATAGCCAGATTCCCTAACCGCTCAGCCATCTGACTCCTGTTTACGTGTGTGTGTGTTTGTGCTGATGGAGAATCATACTCGTATTCAAAGCCTCGAATCAGCAGCTCTCACCACTGGAAGGCTGTTTTAGACACACCTCAAGCCACTCAGCCCTGCTAGCATGTACCACCACAGCACACTGCACTGGTGCTCAGACTACCAAGCCACTCCTGTAGGTGTGACTCATTAAGCAGGCGCTTTCATCCCAAGCCACGAGCAAACAGTCAATCTGGAAAGCACAGCGGAAAGTCAAGGATCGGAAACGTGGCGTTTTGGTGGTCAAGGAGTGGTCTGTGGTGGCAGGCGGTGTACTAAATCATTTTGGGAGACGCTTTTATCCGAAGTGATGTACAGTCCGGGGGGGGGGGGGTATGAACCGTGACCTTGTGTTCTTCAGTCAAAAGCTCTAACCACCGACCTACACAGAGCCACCGCAGTGGAGAGCGGAGATACTGACGTTAGCTCTGGGTCTGCGTGATGCTACTACGACACGTCTTCACAGCCGTGTTTGATAACACGACACTGCTCGCGGCTCGCAGCGACACACAGCGACAGTTGTCATACAAGACGTGCACGTCCGCCTGCGAGCCGACCTGCTCCACTGAGACATAGCCACCCCAGCACGCCCACCACACAGAGGGAGGAGGAGGGGGCAGGAGGGCTGGGGGGGCTGGGAGCTAGCCCCTCGAGACCCTGGGATGGAATACCTGTGCCTCTCTCTCTGCCTCCTCTCTCTCTCTGCCTCCCTCTCGCTCTCTGCATCCTCTCCCTCCCATCTCTCTCTCTCTCTGCATCCTCTCCCTCCCATCTCTCTCTCTCTCTGCATCCTCTCCCTCCCATCTCTCTCTCTCTCCCTCCCATCTCTCTCGTCTTCCTCTCCCGCCCCCCCCCCCTCCCCAAGTTAAAGGTTTGCGAGGCCCCATTCTGCACTTTGACCATCGACACCTTGGCAAGCAGTGAAAGGGATTTTAAATGAACCATGCTCTAACCCCCCCCCCCCCCTCACCCCTCGCCCCCCAACCCGCCCCCTCGGTGCTCTGTTCTGTGCCGCTCGTACCCCCCCCCCCCTCCCTTCTCCTCCCCTCCCCCCTCGCTGCCCGTGTGTTTCAGGAATGTGTTTTTGATGTCTTGGTTTACAAATCCACCTTTGAACGTCGCGCCACTCTCCTCCTCACAAAAGGCCGCTGTGCTGAACCACTGAGCTGAATGAGCCCCCTGACTAGAACTTTCACCAGGACGGAACCGTGTAGGGTTCCGAACGGAACGCAAGTGCGGTGTTCTATCTGGAACTGTTCTGATGGGCTTCTTTCGTCGACGCGAGGTTGACGCAGCGGGAGTTCTGGAGCCTGAGGTTGGGTTCTGGGGTGGTGTGTGTGTCTGCCTCGCTGGCAGGCTGGTGGGCTTCTAACCACCAGGATAAAAACATCACTTCAGCGCCACCCCGAAGCCTGTCCTATCGTTCTGTAACACAACATATCCCTGTCTTCAACCAGCACCCTGTGCAGAATGAAAAGTCCCTCACCCACAAGGTATTCAGGAATTCCAGACCTAAGCTATTAAAGAGATTTTGTGTCAAAGTCCGAGAGGACTTTAGTAACCGGTAGAACGATCCGGGTCCCACAGTCTTAACACCAGGGCCTTGACTGTAAGAACCTGCACAAATATGGTTCTGTTGTGAATCCCATGTCTGCACTGTAGCCTATGCTTTGTACTGTAAGCCTATTACACTGGCAGATTACAGGCAAAAAAATTCACACCGAGAGTGCTACTTTCGAAACACAGAAGTGCAAATGATATGTTCCCCCAAGAAAACCATATACTGTGGAAGTTTATTCTAAGTATCTGGTTACTTCATTATTCATCAGTTACTGATGTTTGGTCTACAGTCTGTTGCACACGTTACTGTATCTCTGAGTACCTAGCCCCCCCAAAAAACATAAACATTGGACCACCTACGTTAGGAGATGTTTAGACCGTTTTTCTTTCAGTGTGTGTCATTCTGTCACGCCATACCTGTCTCGCGGGTCTATCCAACTGGTTGTGTGGTTAATGTGGTCGATGTAGTAGACTTTCCCGTCAAAGTCCCGGGTTTTCTCCCAACCCTCCGGTAGCGGTAACTCCTTCCTTGGCATGTCAGGCGAGTCTCCATGTAATATCCTCCACGAGTCCTCTAAAATCTACCGAATGTAAACCGTCATTTTTGAAACATGTGGCGCTGAATTTGCATTAGAAATGTGTGGCAACATCACTCTGCTCCATCAGTTCCCAAATTCCGGCCTGGCGCGTGTTGGATTACGCGATAATCCATAACGTCTCGCCACGCATGTTGGCAGCAGAGTATTCCAAATAGCCCAATCTGATACCCCTCGACTGCAATGTGTTATTTTACCATGATTTATAGGCTTTATCTTCAGAATGCTGCTTAATCTATTTCGGATTGTTGTAACCCAATAATAGCATTGCAAGCCGTGCTAAGATAATAGGTTGCAATGTTTAGTTGCCTATGTATGACTAGTCATTGCTACTTTATAAGACGCACATAGCGTATACGCGATGAGAATTCGAGTCTCGTAGAGCTAGCTGTGTTTTCATACCAGATAGCCTACTTAGTGCACAACATACTTCACCGAGAATGAAGAACAACTTGACAACTTTTCAAGCGTGTTGTCCACGGTTCTTGACAAGTATTGTGTCGGACAGTTAGGACTCCTTCTGAAGTATTCTGCATAAAAGCAACGTGCCTTTGAAATGTTCAAGTTTGAATACACAGTTGTAGTGCAACATTCACCGTTGCTACAATGTTACGGGATACAAAGCGAACCTATCCTATATGATTGTTTCAAAGCCCTCAAAAATTTCGGCTAGTGGCCACCATGTTTAGTCAACGATACCCCTGCTAACCACCCAGCTAGCATCGTTTTCAATGAACTCGTCAGCCATTCCACAAAATCCAGCCGAGTTAGCAATCCAGACGTGATGAATCGTTCCCGTAAAATTCCGAATAATCCTCAACAAACTTAATGATTAAAGAATCGTTGTTAACATGTTTCTTCTTCCCTTAAAGGGACAGGAGCAGCAAGTTTCAACCACGACTTGTCTCGGTCGGTCGGGAGTGCTGTTAGGCTCGCGATGCTGCTGTATGACATCATGCAGGTGTCTGATCATCACTAGTGCTCGGCTATTACACAAATATGTTAGAATGTCATTGATAAGAGCCAATATATAATGTTTTATAGATGGCTGTTGTGTATCTCAATACGCTGAGATTCAAAATGAGAAATTATTTTATTTGATGTGGATTTTATGTTGTGCCTCCATAACAAACTTTAAAGTGAAGGACGCCCTCCCCTGGCCAGTTGTCAATAAGGTTAGAACTACAACGGCTAATTCACATTTAATTAATATGTTGCAAGATTATGATACGTGTTACTTTATTATCAATATTGCACGCGACACTCGTGCGATGTAGCCTACGTCTTGGTTCGTGTCACGTTACATTTTAGAATGTTGATTTGTTCGTCAAAACAGGATATGTGAACGTCCCCTTTTTCTGTAGTTACGTTTTTAAAACTCAGCCGTCCAAGTCGCTCGGAGTCCGTGTAGCCCATAGTGTCAGACTAGCAGCCCACAAGGGACAAGAATGCGAGCGGGTGCTGGCGGTGCTCGTCTTCTCAACACAAACAAGTAACCTAGTCTACAGTCGATCACTTGCACTGTAAACACCGAAAATCGTTCGGTAGCCCTTATCATCCGTGTCCATAGACAATCTACTCTCCGGTATTCCAGAGGTGCCCCATGGTTTTGTTAAAGCACATCTCTATCGCCCTGAGCGCCGCAGTGGCTGCCGTCGGCTCCGCGCTCTTTATCGCCTTGAATTATTTCTACAGAAGGCGAATATGGTCACCTGAAGTGGAATATAGCATGATAAAAGAGGTGAGTGCTATTCGTTTCTTTTCAAAATGTTCCAACTGTCGGTTTGTGACGATGAATCTGGGGCTTTGCCGTGTGCTGTGAAGCGGGGAAAGTTCTCCAACGACACTGTGGACTGATGTCTAGAGACAGGGTGAATATTTGCAAGGTTTTGCAAATATTCGGAAATGGATAACATTCTATTCAAATAGATTTGAAAAAATCAACACGTAGATCAATGGTGAAAAAAACAAACACGCTGGAGCTCAGTCGCACCGACAAACTTTTTATTTGTACGTTATTTGCTATTGTTTGTTACACTGATGATGTGATATTTCTGGGTGTACTTTGTAAATGACTAATAGGCTAGGGTGTTGTTGGAACTGTGAACTGGGCCAGGCACAAAAGGTCTATACAGTTATAGACACGTCGTTCGTCATATTATTCCGGAATTCATTCGTTATTCCTCGTTATTCATTCGTTATTCCTCGAGGAGAATTTCTGATAAAACACTTCAATGGGAACGGATAATTGTGAATGGGTCTTTTCATCAGGATAGCTCACACAGCGGTTTGTGTTAAGTAAATCTGTAACCTCCCTGATTCAATCAACCGTGAAGAGATTCTCATGAAGCCGTTTAGAGTGTAAGTATCGCCATGTAACAAACAGGTGCTCTTATCCCTTCTAGCCTAAGGTTAATCCCAACGGACAAAACAGCTTTTTGTGTTGACAAAAACTGTGTGTGTGAATGTATGTATATGTGTGTGTGTATATATGTGAATGTGTGTGTGAGCAGGAGGAGGGCGGGGGCGGTGGGAAACGGCAGGTCCTCGTCCTGGGTCTTGACGGGGCTGGGAAGAGCAGCATGATGCAGGGCCTCACCCCTAGCGACCAGGCCAAGAGGGGGGGCCACAGGCGGCCCACGCGGGGCTTCAACTTCATGAGCCTCCGAGCCCCCACCTGCCAGCTCGACTTCCTGGAGAGTACGGCCCTCGTCCTCCCTTTCTGAAACACACTCTCCCTCCCTCCCCTAAAACACCCATAACCTAACCTATAGAGCACACACAGACACCCTTCTCCTCGAGGTGTTCTCAAATGCAATACATTTACATTTAGTCAGTGAAGTGCCTTGCCCAAGGACACAACGTAATTTTGCAATGCCGGGAATCAAACCGGCAACCTTCTGATTACTAGCCCGATTTCCTAACCGCTCAGCCACCTGACTCCCTAGGGAGTCCCCAATAGGATCACATAGCTGTCTTCATGGGCAGCAGTCATCACTGGTCTCCTGGACCAGGAAGTGAGGATAGGCCTTTGTAAGACCTGGAACCCACACATCACATCAGAAGTGCAGAGTTGAGGACAGCAGAGCAGAACAGACATCACCAGAACAGAACAGGGCACATTTCCTGGCATTGAATTTCAGCCCTGCCTGACAGACTTACCACAGGCAGCCAGATCTGAGACTAAGCTGTTTTTCCTTCAGAAACACACAGTTCAGAATCCTTTTAACATCCAAAGAGGTCCCTGGTCTGAGCTTTGACAGATTCCTAACAAGACGAGTCAGAACAGCACATTGCACGCACGCACACACACAGTAACGGTTAACATCTGCTAACCTGTGTCTAGTTACCTAGCAACATGTCCCATGGAGCTTCAGTGGGCGGTGACCATCGCTATTTCCTGTGTAGTAGGAGGCGGGGAGGACCTGCGACGCTATTGGTCGGAGTACCTGCTGAAGACGCACGTCCTGGTTTACGTGGTGGACTCGTCCGACAGGAGCCGTCTCCCATTGGCCAGGGCAGAGCTGCACCGTCTGCTGAAGGTCGACGCCCAGCTCCCTGTGATTGTCCTTGGCAACAAACAGGTGATTGTGACGGCCGTGATTTCCCTGTGTCACTGGGTGCCAGTCTGCCAACTGCCCACAGCCTCCAGCCAGTCACCCGTTTAGTCATTACTGAGGCCAGCGTGTCTTGTTTAACCCTTGTGCTGCCTTCGGGACACATGACCCAAAGGTTCACAATGAACCATCGCTGTGTTTACCCAATTTTACCCAATACAAAAACAAATAAAAAGCATTTTCTTTTAACCTTCGAGATGTGGAGAGTCTAAGACAGCCCGACGTTTAAAAGAAAATGCTTCACTTTGTTTTCGTATGCTGTAAAGTTGTTGCAATACGACGGTGGGTCACAATGACTGATGGGTCAGAACGACCCGAAGATAACACAAGGGTGAAGGACGTTCTGGTTACTGTGGATGGGATCAGTCACAAAAAGCAGACTTCTCCTTCATTTCTCCATGTACATACTTCTTAGAAAGAGGGGTGGGTGGAAATAGCTCAGTGTGCAGAGCGTTCCAACAGCAGATCAAGCAGTCGCCGGGTTCGAACCCCCCCGTGTACTTGGCTTTGGCTGAGAGCCTCCGCAGAATGCACATTCAGTAGCATGCGGGAAGCCTACACCATGAAGAAACGTGTCTGAAAACATGTTCAAACGGTTTGTTAGTTACATGTCTTCATTGCCGTCTGTGTGTGTGTGTGTGTGTGAACACCTCCACAGGACAAGCCCGATGCCCTGAGTGTGTCTGAGCTCCACGCGGCCCTGTCTCTTGAGGAGGTGGGGGGCAGGAGGCTGTTCCTCCTGGCTGCCCAGGTGGCCTGCGACAGCCGGGGACGCTTCAGCCAGGGGGGGCCCCACAGCCTCCAGGCCTTCCAGGACCTCCTCCTGCAGCTCATCTGACAGGATCAGGTGGGGTGATGGGGAGGATGACACGAAGAACAATGGAGGCAAAGCAGGCGTCGCATTCTGAGTGTATCGTCCCTATTTTGTTTTTGGGTGAAAACCAGTGACAGTGTTTCTGTGCGAGATTTTTACGGCTTAATCCAAGCCACACGTCTGTGGAGTTGGAGAAGGGTTTTTACAGAGCTCAGATTCCCTTCTCTACAGCCAAGACTAGTGTTAAGATGACCTTGTAGTAGACAAGGACAGGACAAGAGAGGTGTCACAGTCATGTTCAATGTCCAGGACTGTGTGTCTTGCTCTGAATCATAGATTTTTTTGTGTGTGGATATTCTTTCTCATCAGCAATATATTTCTTGATTTTACCCCCATTAATCAAATGGAACATTTCTATCTTAAACACAAACTAATGTACATAGTAGTTGTTTTGGTACTGTGTTGGTAAGTTAAATATTAGCATGTCACGATTTTTTTTAAATCTGCTTTTACTGAAGTCAACAAGCTATCCCAGAGCACATCTTTAAGCTTTCTTTGAAGAGCGGACACGTCTACAACAAGAATGTGGATTTATTGCAGTGAATAATGTACAGCAGAACCCAACCTCTTTATTTAATCATTATTAGCTGCGACGAGCAGCTCTATAGCTCATAGTCGGTCCACAAAAAATGGCATGCGTGTAGGCTACGTGGTTGCAGCTATTGCGAATTCGCACTTTTATTGCTTTTAGCATGTACGATCCATTCCCACCTCATGGACGATGTTCAATCCAATTTACCCCCCATACAACTTCGCTCTCACCTTGCCAAGGACTAGCCAGTTCACATCACTACACGATGCTAGCCCAACTGTTGCGTAACGACGTCCAAAACAAATAGTGACAAATATATAGATACGCAAGCCCGCAACGACCTTGTTATGAAGATGTTGGCCAAAGTTCCTCAGCTGACTGAAGGGTAAGTAGTTCTGCTGAGTGGCCGTTGAAGAAAAAACGACACTAAGTTATTGACCTGGCATCAGTAATGACCGTCATTTGTCTGTTTCGCCAGCACGTTTGATAACCTTAGACCTCCGCAATCAGCTCCTTAATACACAGCTGTTAGTGTTAGTCTACAACCATAAGTCTCAACATTGGTCCGTTAGATATCTACAAACCAGCCATCAATGCAGCACTTTGTTGCTTACCAAAATGACATGGTGAATCATTGACTTAAAACAAACAGTCACAGTATATAAGTAGGTCATCTGATAAGCATATAGGTTGTTTCCTGACCGGCCTAAAGAACATGTTGGCATGTTTTCCCCTCAGGCTGTTAAGGCTTTATTCTGTTGTGCTGTTCAAACGGATTTTTGAGATTGTAAATGATGCAGCTTCACTCATGTCTTAGCTGACACCTTTTGTATTTTTTATGTTGCAGTTATAAAAATGTTTGATATGCATCAGTGACGTCTGACGTCACACTATCCAATAATATAAATATCTAAACACACTGACGCCAAACTACAAACGCACACTTTCTTCCCGAACAGTCTTTATGGATGTTTGACAGTGTTACTGCACCTTCATTTGTGTAAAAGAACTTTTGAAAACGTTTAACATTAAAGGTGATTGTTCTGGAGCATGTTGGAACATGAATGGCCAGGTCTTGTTTTTTTTAAAGAAAGAAAACACCTAATCAACTGTCCTGACGAGAACAGTCACTCAGGGTTTACGGGTGACCTCTGGTGGCCATCTTGGGACATTACACATTCAAGTGATTTCTCCAAACTGATACAACTGAAACACTTCTCATTCTGTTAGTTATACCATATCTACGGACCACAGTCACCCTCTCATGAGCAGATGAACAGCCCAGCCCAGTCCATTATAAACAGTCTCTACCCCACACAGCCTGTAAGGTGCCTGCTATACCGAGACAACGTTCCCGGCCGAGGACTGTGATTGGACGAAGGCTTCGTACTCTTCCGGATGGCAGCGTTTGTACTCGACTATTTTCCTCTTGATCTGCTTCGGCGTGTCCTGGTAGTAGTTCTTCTCGTCCCTGGCCATCGCCTGGGAAAGCAGGAAGAGGACAGGATGTGATGTCACGTGAAGAGATCAGGATGTGACATCGCTCAAACGCCACTGTATCTAAGTAGGAGTTGTTTTAAAGACAGTTAAAAACTAAAGGGAGAACAGATTTGTCATCATTCGATTCACGTAGAATTCCTTCCCCTTTAATTCCCCCCCCCCCCTTCCCAACACCATCTACCCTTAATAACTCATTTCAGACACGTTACGATACAACCGCCAGTGTTTTTCAGTGAGCGTACCAACCCGGCTCTGAGTGGAGAGGCTGGGCAATAATTTTATCGATTTATCGAAGTAATGACTTCCCTCAATTAAAATATCGTAACATTAATTCATTTTCAATAATATCGATAGAGAATAATTAGGAACAGCAGTCCATTTAATTTCTGTGATGCAGCAGGAAGTTGCGGCGAAATGGTAGCCTAGGCTCACTAAAATATACTGATATACTGATGTTAACCGCGGAAAATGAGTCTTATTGGCGAAAACATTAACCCTAACCCATGGCGAGGGAGCAACTTCCAATGAAGAAATTATTGATAAAAAGGGTTTGTCTTCTTCAGTTATTTGGAAGTGGTTTGGCTTTTTGAAATCCGACAAAGAGCAGAGCAATGTTCGGTGCAAATTGTGTCGTAAACAAACAGGTGGCTACCAAGTCTGGTAATACGACTAACCTTTTTTACCACCTGAAGCAAAATCACTCGTTGGAACATGCAGAAAGTGTGAGTTTGCGCCAAGGTATTGATAAAAAGCAAGCTTTTAAAAAGCTTACTTGAGCCCAGGTACATGCTCCCTGGCCGCAAACATTTCTCTCACACCGCGCTGCCTAAACTTTATGCCAAATGTATGGAAAAAGTTAGAGGAAGAGACTTATCCTGCTACTACTACGGATCTGTGGTCTATCGTCTTAATTATCGTTATCGAATGGAAATATAAATATGGGGAGTCAGGTGGCTGAGCGGTGAGGGAATCGGGCTAGTAATCCGAAGGTTGCCAGTTCGATTCCCGGTCATGCCAACTGACGTTGTGTCCTTGGGCAAGGCACTTTACCCTGCTTGCCTCGGGGGAATGTCCCTGTACTTACTGTAAGTCGCTCTGGATAAGAGCGTCTGCTAAATGACTAAATGTAAATATCTATATCGATATTTTTTTACCCATATCACCCAGCCCTAGGCTGGGCCCCTCCCCACCTTGTAGTTTTCTCCATGCTGGCGCACCATGTGCTGCACATACTCGATCAGGTCACTGGATAACGTCTTGGTGTCCTTCACAGGCAGGTTGGCCTCCGCAACCAGCTCTGGTCCACACAAAACAAAGTCACTAGGTTAATACACAGCGAGGAAGCTGTAATACCAATACCCTTCTGTCAATACTGTAACAATACATTTGAATACAACTTTATTGTCCATCCAGGATGGATTTTTTTTATAAGGGTCACCTTCCAATTAAAGTATATATTTAGAAATGTTTGTGTAAATAAAACACTTTTGTTGACCCCTCAACCTTTAAAGGAAGTTGATCCAAACTGTGCATGTCTAGTCTTAGATTATCTGCAGCTGTTAGCACTTTTTGTACATCCCTGTGGATAAAACAATTTGTTGCTAAATTAATATAAATGTACACAAGGCATACGAGATGTGTCTTACGGTTGAGAACGTACGGCTTCCGCACAATTTTTGAAGGAGCCGCAACATCCTTCTCCTTCTCCGTGACAAGGGACTAAGAAACGCAAATCATTAGAAATCTTGCAAGGAAAAGGTGTAACAGCCATTTAGTCATATAACATACTCCGGGTCAACCATGAATACTTCTCAGATCAGTATGACCTTTCCACAAAACACAGAACAACTTTCAAGAACCTAGTTGTGTTCTGTATCACGTTTAAGTCCCCAAGTTGATGAAGTACTCACGCTCTGTTTAATAGGAAGAGCACGGTTCGGGTCGAAGGCCAGACCCATATCTCGCAAATTCTTAGCCACCGTTTGCCTTTCGTTCCATGCATGTCTTATCTGTGGGCTGAGAATTAACAAATTAGAATTTTCTGTAGTCTGCGTCATTTGCATTTTCTCTTGCCACATTGGTGCCATCTTCTAAATGTCATTTTGGTATAGTTCACTTAAGCTACATCTTCTAAACTGTAAAAACATATGACACGTAACTATCTTTGTCTAAAGATGATACAGACTGTCAGGAATTGCAATAAATATTAGTACTTGAACTGTGTTAAAGGCTTCAACTTATTTTTAGCTAGAACTTAGCTTACAGGCTAACCGGATCAGAAGATGGCTTTCGTGTTCTACCTAGCCATCTTTCCGACAAAACAGACAAACAAATCAAATTCTATGCAAAGCAAAACGTCGTTCAAAACATCGACTTGTGCTGATAAACATATTTACAGAAGAAATAATTCCCACGTGCCTTCCCTCATCCAGCTAACGTTAAAGCTAGGCTAGCTTGCTATCGTCTGATGATCTTCCACTTACCATTCAATTCTTGGGGCACTCTTTTTCGTCAACTTCTTCTTCATTTTCTTCCTATCTTGAGCGTAGTCGAACTTTTTCCTCCTGCTTGACTTCTTTGCTTTAGGCATTATTGCTTTATTGACTGCAGAACTGCTAATTTTCCGACAGACAACGTGTGAGTATGTGTAGAGCTAGCCTAGCAGCAGGCACCTAGACAGACGACGAGCACGTGTCCGTGTTAGGGTGACGTCAGCACCAAGACACGCCTTCTTTGCATGTTGCTCATGAAAGATGGAGATGGGACAAGCCTAAAGGTTGACTGATGGAAAGATTAAAAGAGAAAGAGAGAGTACCAACATATTCCCAGAATTAACAGTTTTCCATTGAGTTCCCTCATAGCTTTGTTTTTGTGATCGCACAATCAACTTGTAGGCTACCCAATGGTAACATTTAAGAATAACATTGTAATAACAATATTAGTACTATAATAATATTATATTCATAATATTAACCGGGACAACATTTTTTTATTATATCAGCAGCAAAGCGGTCAGGCAGCATTTCATGTCTGTTTACATTAAATACAACTACATGCTAAACCTCTAGATGTCCCTGTGGGCCGCAAGTGCATGTATGATGATAGACCACCATTATAAAAATGTACATTCAAACGATAATAAGACACTATACCACCATATCACGTTCAAAAGAGGAAGTCAAATTTCGGTTGCAAAATTGAATCCTTTTAAACTTGCCCATAATCAATATAGCTATAGAGTCCTGCGCACGCCTTCTGATGTTGAATAACTGATTTATATTGATGTTATCCATATTTGGTGTCATTGGGGCGTGGTTATTGTAGAATAGCCCAATGAAAAAAATTGACAACTACTCTACAGTAACTGTAAGCTACACTGACAGAATGCACCGATAGTTCCATGTATACAACGGGGAAAACGTAAGACCGCAGGTTGGAATCAACGCTGCTTGAAGCTTCACAGCAGAGATCCTGGAAGTGAGCGGAGAAGCAGAGTGCAGAGTTCTGTGTTGAAATATTCCGCCTTTGTGGGGGTGGGGGAGAACAAACTCACTGCCAACCCGGCGACGAGGTTGGGCCTGCGGTGTCTGCAACCGAGGGAAACATGGAGCTTGAGAACATCGTGGCCAACACCGTCTTACTGAAGGCGAGAGAAGGTAAGAATTGACAGCGAGTAGCGGAAGAACTGGAGGGCTTGACAGCTCCGCAAAGAGCAGAAACGCGACAGCAGCTATCGGGAGTATTTCCTGAGGAAAGCTAGGCCAGAAAGACCAGCAAAAAATAGAACTGCACGTTATACATGTTTGTATATAACCTTTGAAGCGTTGCGATGAATAGGCTACGTAATAACACAATATTCATGCTGGTTTTATCTGATGATGGAACCCATATAGCTATAGCAATAGGATAATCAAAACTTAGTCCAAGGGTGGGAACTGTCAATCTTGATTGCAGCGACACATCGATTTACCTTTACTGTTGCGCATCAGCAAAGGGAATCAGCATCTTCCAGCGCCCTGTCATTTTCGAAAGAGGTAGACAAAAATGTGATAAGTTACGTTGTTGCAAGAGAAAGACAACGGGTTTAGACAACGACACTAAAAACAATGCATGTGCAAGACCTCTTTGGGAGTTTAGGATTTGTTACATTGTCAGCTTGTCAGCAGGCTTTATGTTGGCGATAAGATTGTGGTTGTTATTTTTTGTAAGCCTTTGTGTCAAATGACAACAAATTATGGAGTGTTTATTTGGCCACCCACCTTTTAATACAGTAAGGTACAAAGTAGAAAACGACCTGATATAAGCCTAACAATGTAAAAAAAAAACAAAAAAAAACATTTGCAGTGACACTTTAGGCAAAAATGTATTAACATGTAATATATTAACAACATTGTATTAACACATGTAGCCAATGTATGCACACTTGATTCAATCATTGTTGCTACGGAGGTTACACTTCAAATTGGAGTACGTTGAAATGAGGGAATAAATCCAGATAGGCTACGCCGACAATCATGTGGTTCAAAAGTGAGAAATGTGATCTGTCTATTTGTGGTAACCCCCTTTTGGCTCCAATGTCATTAGCGTCTGATAAACAAATCCCATCTCGTCTCTTGTCCGCCGAGGAATGTTTTTCCTTAAAACTATTTTAGGCCATTTTTCATTCCACACTCGGCGCGGTTGACCCCGTGTCTCCGGAGACCCAGTCAGAAATCAGTTGGCTCTTTCTGGGGTTTCTCCTACCGACGTCACCACTGTGAACTAATAACACAATAATAGAATTACTATTCAAAAGGAGATTTCTTTCCTTTTGTGATATATGGCGTTTCCACAGTTTGTCCATGTTTGAGTGTGCATGCAGCAAGACATGGAATAGGACCTGTCACTGTAAACTATACAGAATAATTATGCTTATGATAAGTCATTTGCATTGGGTCCACTTCCCATCATGGTTGGAAAAACATTATTGTTAGCCCCGCAACACTAGGCTACTGTCAAAATCCACAATGACAACCACCATTTGAATAGCAAATGTATTCGTTTCAGGCAGATGTACAATCCCCCCTCTATATGTCTGCACTATGCACTTCATATGCAAAGTAACATATAGTATCCATGCTGCTATTCAGCACTTTGCACTTTACTCCTGTTTTTTAACCTGTTGTCTGTTTGCACTATTATGTCAAATGTTAAAATGTTGTGTTATGCACATTTGGAGTACCTATGGGGAAACACAATTTCGGTCGTCTGTGTACTTACTTGTTGCATGGTCTGATTGACAATAAAGTTCACTTTGACTTTGACGATAGCTGCTGCATTCACTGTTTCACCCCTACAACCAACATTTCTATTTTAATCACCTATTTTAACCGTTTGAATATAAGAAGGTTAGTGGCCTGGCCTTTTTTTCTGCAGGAGATTGGAAGGTCTCGGTCAAATACCCCAAAAAACGATTTACAATGTATTTGAAAGTATTTGAGGTGCCCTTGATTTAGCTCAAGTCTTCTGAAGGATTTGTTGGCCAGGACACGTAAAACAGGATAGCGTCTGAGAGTTGCTTATAAATCGAAATAACGTGGGGCTAGTGTCCAGGGTCGAGCTGTTTCTGGGTGGGTCCGTGACGCGGCGCTGAACCGTATCAAGTTCTTGTTTTGCACGTCACCTCCCAGCATCTGCCTTCACTTCCGTCTTCTGTGGAGTCTGTGGTCAGGCGTCATGCCTGCTCACTGTTTGAACATGCCCTTTGCATGTGGAACAAGTTGGAACAATGTTTTTTCCTTCTGCAGAAATACTTTTATTTAACACCTTAATCAAACTGTAACGACAGGAGAGTGTGTGTGTGTGTGTGTGTCTCGATTGTTTCGAGAACCCAGAACCGTCTGAAGTTGAGGTGAGTGATAGAGCCAATGTAACTAAAACTTCAATGTAAGTTGAAAAAGAAAACAAACGACTTAAACAAAGCATATATTACACATATACAAGGAATCGGCTGTCTAAAGCTAGTGTGTCATGGTGGTCTGAGTGTTCATGGTCTGTCTGTTGTCTGAAGTATAAGGCATGAACTAATTGGCCCAACGGGAATAAATTAGGTTGGCCTGTTGTTTAATAATACAGTAGCATGGCCTATTTCCCTGGCAAACCTGCTGAAGCTATGCATGACTGCCCCAGGCCCCTCTCTCCATGTAGCTCTATCTTGCTCTCCCGCTGCCATTGTCAGTAAAAACAAAAGACAACACAACTATCTGTACTGCTGGACTCTATCGACACGGTCAGTCAACCAACCAGTCAGCCAACCAGCCAGTATACCAGCCAGTCAGTCAATAAGTCAATCAATTCAGTCAGTCAGTTGGCCGAATTCAGAGAGCAGAGAAATTCAACAACTCCTGCCAGCTAAACAGTCAAGCCAGCCAGCTTGGCTCTGCGACCTTTAGCAGGACGGCAGCATGTCGACAGGCCAGCTTTTCCAACAAGGAGCAGCCATGAGGCGGGCTGCCACAGTCCCAGCAGGAGCAGGGACTGTGGCAGGGCCGGGCTGGGAGAGCTGACCTCCTCGCTGGGTGTGTGACGTGGGGCCGAACCTCACAGACGGCCGGCCGGCGGGGCGTTCTCACGGCAACGGCCGTCTCCCTCCGGGACGCGGTTCTGTTCCCGACGCCGCCGTGGGACGCCGGCAGAGGAGACAGCAGGATGGGGGGATGCGGGAGGGGAGAGGAGATGAAGAGAGGAGATGAGGAGAGGGGGGAAAAGAGAAAGAGGGAGGTGGAAAGGAAAGGAGGGAAGAGGAGAAGAGACAGATTAAAAAAAGACTCATTGGGTGCTCTTAGTCTCTCTCTCTCCCCCCCCCCCCTCCTCTCTGTCAGTCTCATCTGAGGCAGGAAGGTATCCTGGGAGGAGAGACCAGTGCAGGAAGGTATCCTGCGAGGAGAGACCAGCGCTCTCTGGGCTCTTAGCCTGTGTCTCTTATTTAACTGCACGGTACGCTTCACAACTTTCCCTACGTAAACAAGGAACTTTACAACTTGTATCAACTGTACAGCCCTTGTTACACAACTAGACATATCTGAGATTTGAATAAAATGACACATGACAGAAAGGTTAGGTTGTAGAGATATTCGAAACACTACAATGCAGTCGAAGAGCCTAAATGAACACCTTCAGTTTATTCTATTGTTTTCCTGGGAGGTTTTTCCTTGTGTTCGTTGGTTCAGGTTGGTTACAGGTGCTGATCTGTGGGCGTCTGTGGAGCCCTCTGTGAGGGCTTGTAGAAAACGCCTTATACGGCGTGACTGGATTCGATGATGTTCTGAGAGCAGATACTGTGACCCTGTGTCGCTACCACTGGACTGGCAGAACCGCAGGCTGGTTTTACCTCCGTCTTCCACACACAACTTTTCTACACACTTTCCCTGTCTAGGGGATGGGTGGAGCTCAGTGGTTAGAGCATTTGACTGCAGATCAAGAGGTAGCAGGTTCACAATCCCCCCCTAAACTCTACGTCGTACCTCTCGGGTAAAAGTGTTGTTCTAAATGTACTCGTCATTTCTCGTCCTCGTCTGACCGGAGCTCGTCTCTTTTTCTTTTTCTCCTGCAGGAGGCGGAGGAAACAGGAAAGGCAAGAGTAAGAAATGGAAGCAGATGCTCCAGTTCCCCCACATCAGCCTGTGTGAGGAACTCCGACAAACCACAGGTACGTTAGACCCTCACCCCGGCTACCAAACCCTTACTCCGGCTCGCTACCAAACCTTCACCCCGGCTACCAAACCCTTACTCCGGCTCGCTACCAAACCTTCACCCCGGCTACCAAACCTTCACCCCAGCTATCAAACCTTCACCCCGGCTATCAAACCTTCACCCCGGCTACCAAACCCTTACTCCGGCTAGCTACCAAACCTTCACCCCGGCTATCAAACCTTCACCCCGGCTACCAAACCCTTACTCCGGCTCGCTACCAAACCTTCACCCCGGCTATCAAACCTTCACCCCAGCTACCAAACCTTCACCCCGGCTATCAAACCTTCACCCCGGCTATCAAACCTTCACCCCGGCTACCAAACCCTTACTCCGGCTCGCTACCAAACCTTCACCCCGGCTATCAAACCTTCACCCCGGCTATCAAACATTCACCCCGGCTATCAAACCTTCACCCCGGCTATCAAACCTTCACCCCGGCTATCAAACCTTCGGCTCGCTACCAAAACAACAGTTATGAGACGTGTGGGGCGAAATGTTGAGAAAACCACTAGATTTTTTATCTGAAGGGACTTCATGGATTCGAACTGAAATCTTAAATACATACACCCCATACCCCCCCCCACACACACACACACAGACACACCCACACACACACCCCATACCCCCCTCACACACCCCTATCTTTGAGGAAGACACAACTGCACAGCGTAAACTACAGTTTCCTATTCTATTATCTAATCCGTAAAGATTATTCAATCATCTAATTATCATTGTCATTTCCAAGAAAACGCTTACAGTAAAAAGGATTCCATGCTTAATATGGTTTAGAAGTTCATGGTAATGTACTGACTCATTTATTGAAAATATGTGGGGGCCCTTCCCAGTCATGGACTCCAGTAGGTAACAGGGGCGTTCCTGTCTGTGTGGCTAGTGGTCAGGGGTGGTACGAGGACCATTGGCCCTGTGTGTGTGTGTGTGTGTGTGAGGGTTTTGTAATCGTGGAGCAGGCAGGCATCCTTAGGGCCACGTGATGCATGAAGATACTCTGCTGCTACTGTGGCAACTTCTGGTTTCCCTTTTTGTTTCAACCAGCTAGTCAGAGTCAGAGTCTGGGCCTGGGTCAGAGTCTGGGCCTGGGCCTGGGTCAGAGCCTGGGTCAGAGTCTGGGCCTGGGCCTGGATCAGAGTCTGGGCCTGGGTCAGAGTCTGGGCCTGGGCCTGGGTCAGAGTCTGGGCCTGGGTCAGAGTCCGGGCCTGGGCCTGGGTCAGAGTCTGGGCCTAGGTCAGAGTCTGGGCCTGGGTCAGAGCCTGGGCCTGGGTCAGAGTCTGGGCCTGGGTCAGAGTCCGGGCCTGGGCCTGGGCCTGGGCCTGGGTCAGAGTCTGGGCCTAGGTCAGAGTCTGGGCCTGGGTCAGAGTCCGGGCCTGGGTCAGAGTCTGGGCCTGGGTGACTCTGTCTGCAGGACAGACAGGGGAGGCTGGAGGAACTCTCTTCTTCCCTCTGTTTTAGTCTCTCTCTCCCCCCTTCTATCTCTCCTCTCTCTTCTCTCTCTCTCTTACCCTCTCTCTCTTTCTCCTCTCACTCTCTCTTTCTCCCCCTTCCGGTCTCATTTCACTTGTCCTACCCTCTCTGTCTTTCTGTCCTTCTTTTTTGACCCCCCTCCCCCCTCTGTGCTCCCTGCCCTGTAGACGCTTCCTCCAGGCCTGCCTGGTTCCTCTGTGCTCCCTGCCCTGTAGACGCTTCCTCCAGGCCTGCCTGGTTCCTCTGTGCTCCCTGCCCTGTAGACGCTTCCTCCAGGCCTGCCTGGTTCCTCTGTGCTCCCTGCCCTGTAGACGCCTCCTCCAGACCTGCCTGGTTCCTCTGTGCTCCCTGCCCTGTAGACGCCTCACGCCTCCTCCAGGCCTGCCTGGTTCCTCTGTGCTCCCTGCCCTGTAGACGCCTCCTCCAGGCCTGCCTGGTTCCTCTGTGCTCCCTGCCCTGTAGACGCCTCCTCCAGGCCTGCCTGGTTCCTGTAGTTCAGACAAACCCAGTCGTGTCTCAACGTGGTTGCAGCCAAACGTCAGACACAAGAGTCAGCCTGCTGCAATTGTGCTGGAGAGGAAACTGCGGTGAGGCCTGAAACAGGAAGCTCACCCATCTGTTCAGCTCTCTGCCGTCGGCACGACGCCGCCGCCGAAAATCCAGTTTTTATTTTGAAAAACACGACGGCGGTTGTTTTTGCAGAGTCGGGGCTCCCGTGATCTCGTAGCGGGCGCGCGTGATGCAGGAGATGCCTGCTTTGCCTTTCGACTGTGGTTTCAGGTTTTGATTTCCAGGATTCGTTTGGGATGATGTGTCAATGAGACGTCATTTGGGTCACATGTATGTGTGTGTGCACGCAAACACACAAATGCACCCAAACGCATACACACACACAAATGCATGTGCTCACACTAAACAGATGTGCACACACACATCTGAGAGGACACCAGAGAATGCACCTGATGCAACAGAATGTCCTCTAATCCGTTTTGCACCAACCTGATTGGAGATGACAACAGCGGCCTTTCAGGCGATTGTCATTTTCAATCTTATTTTGTAACCTTTTAAACGGCTGCATAACCGCACAAGATAATGTCTTCAACTGGCCTAGTAACATTGTGTCCACGTTTGAAACCAGGACCATGAACAGGGAATGTAATTTGTAGTGTCTTATGATTGATTTCAAGTAAGTCACTGCCTGGCGATCGACTTGTGGAGTGCAGGGACTGCCTGAGTCGGCTACACCCTTTGTAGAGAGATTGCGACAGGATGAAGAGAAACTTTCTGTTTGGTTGCAAAATCTCACTGTGCTTCCTTCCGTAAGTGTCGTTGTGTCAGATGAAGTCGTTGAAAGAGCAGGTTGGCAGAGGTCTGTCGCATGGTATCCTGTTTGAGAGACAAGTCTCTGACAACACACGTAAGCTTCAAATGAGACTGTGTGCTCGTGTGTGTGTTTAGTTGCGAGTGTGCGTGCGAGTGTTTGACTATTCTTGGACTATTCACATGTCCAAGAACGTGTGTGTGTGCGCTTCTGCACATGTGTGTATTTGCGGACCAAAAAATCCCCCTATTAAAGTTAAATGCTATCATATGATTTCCTCAATACGGTGATTTATCTTCGTAGTGCTGAGAAATATGGTTTCGGAGCATGACCCTCCCCAACTGGGAGACCTGATTTAGTGGCCCTGACTACAGCCAGGGCCCTCGGGCCCTACATAAGGAACACACAAAGGGGACATTGATAATTTACAGATAAATAACAATTTTTCTCTCTCTCCTGAGGTCTTTTGTGCTGATTAGAACAGGAAGGTTTGCTGTCTCCCCCCCCCCCCCTCCTCCTTTGTCTCTTCTCTCTTCCTGTCTTACTCTGTCTCTTCCTGTCCCCCACCACTCTCTCTCTCTCTCTCTCTCTCTCTCTCTCTCTCTCTCTCTCTCTCTCTCTCTCTCTCTCTCTCTCTCTCTCTCTCTCTCTCTCTCTCTCTCTCTCTCTCTGTCTCTCTGTCTCTCTCTCTCCCTCTCTCTTTCTCTCTCTATACCCCCCCTCTCTCTCTCTATTCCCCCCTCTCTCTCCCTCTCTCTCCCCCTCCCCCCCTCTCCTTCTCTCCCTCTCTGTCTCTCTCTCTCTCTCAGACCTGCTGTGTTGACAGTTAGTTGTGTGGTGCTGCAGAACCTCACATCTGTAAAAGCAGGAAACGTAGAAAAGACGTGAAGGTAGTGGGCCGCTGCTTGTGAGCCGAGATGAGAACAGAGGTGCTCAGGTTCTCCTCTGAACAGAGGTGCTCAGGTGTCCCTCTGAACAGAGGTGCTCAGATGTTCCTCTGAACAGAGGTGCTCAGGTTCTCCTCTGAACAGAGGTGCTCAGGTTCTCCTCTGAACAGAGGTGCTCAGGTTCTCCTCTGAACAGAGGTGCTCAGGTTCTCCTCTGAACAGAGGTGCTCAGGTGTCCCTCTGAACAGAGGTGCTCAGGTTCTCCTCTGAACAGAGGTGCTCAGGTTCTCCTCTGAACAGAGGTGCTCAGATGTTCCTCTGAACAGAGGTGCTCAGGTTCTCCTCTGAACAGAGGTGCTCAGGTTCTCCTCTGAACAGAGGTGCTCAGGTGTCCCTCTGAACAGAGGTGCTCAGGGTCTCCTCTGAACAGAGGTGCTCAGGTTCTCCTCTGAACAGAGGTGCTCAGATGTTCCTCTGAACAGAGGTGCTCAGGTTCTCCTCTGAACAGAACAACTGAAAAAGACATGAACTTCTCATGCACAATGGGAAACAAGATTCACGCACAGTGAGTCCCCTCCTCCGGCTAAGAGGACCCTGTTAAACTGTGTCCTCGATCATACTGACCCAGAGAAAACAAGCTCCTCACCATGGTGGCATTGTTCTCATTGGTTGTATTGTACGGTCGTAGCCTAGATCTTTAATAACAGTGTCCGCATCTTAAATAACTGTCATGTTTACAATTAGGAAATCACAGCTTTGAATCAGCCTGACCACATCCCCACGGGGAACATTCCCACAACGCCGTCTCTAGTTCTAATGACGGAGTCGGACAATGGAGGCCTTGTAGTGCTGGTCTTAGTCCTGTAGCGGGGTTTGCTCGTTTAAGATTAGCAATACTTAATTTATAATAAAGTATGTAGTTCTTGTGGGCACCACCTCTTATTGTTAAAGGGATAGAGGAAACCTTATTGAATAATATTTAAATAATAGCCTTCGTAATAATCAGTCTAATCTTGAGTCGTGAATTCTATGAAAGTAGAGCAGATCAGATAACGTGAGTGATACGCGAATATTATACACAATGATTTATTTAGGAGAATGTAATTATAATGAACAAATACCAGATAAGTTATGGGTTAGTCAGAGTAGTACAGTGGCTGGATGCAAATGAGGGCGAGCAACACAATGGCTGTGTAGAGCGCGTGTAAAGGGGGGAGGGAGAGAGAGAGAGAGAGGGGTAGGCCTTTGGGAACAATGGACGAGCAAGGGCAACAAACTTAGCAAGGGTTAAGCTAACTCATTTGTAAAATACAATCAAACATCAACAATTTAATCACAACATGCCAATATGTCACAGGTAAGAAATATTGCAAATCGTAGTTACTTTTGTCGGTTTGAAGAAAGGTAGAGTCAATGGTTTCGTTATCGTCCAACGAAAATAGAACAACGGAATCTTTGGCCAAAGTTCCGGGCGCTCAGTGAATTTGCAGGTTGAGAGGAAAGTTTAGAAATGTAGCTAGCACTTCAGTTTAATCCTACGAACAAGCGGGGGTGATTGTACGTTTGGGGGTTTTATACTCCAAAGGAAAAGGGGGGGTCCCCGTGAAGGTGACCTCTTTCATTGGTCAGTTTTCCCCCACCTGGGCGTCGTCCTGAGATCTGCCTAGGTGTGAAGTGGCTGATAACTTTTCAGAGTTCAGCTATTTCAAATGTCCATGTATTGCTTATACTTCGAAATATAACAATACAACATTAATAAATGGTTTAGTTTGTAGATTAGAATCATTTTGATATCAAGATTGACTGATTTATCATAACAGGGAAGGAAGTTACATTAAAACATCAAATTATGTCAACACAGCATTAAAGGGAAAGCATACATTATAACACATCAACTACTGTCATTGAAATAGTGTCCATGAGCCATGTAGTCCTTGAGAATATGTTTGTAAATCCAGAAAAGTTAGTTCTTCCTTAAAATCCTTTGTCTCCATACTGTAAGGCCATTTTGGTCTACTTTCTGACCCCATGCTGGGCCAGAAGCTTTGAAGCTCCTGCTCTGGAGATAAGGACAAAGGAGGAAAACCCCCTTTCTCCTTGTCGGGGGTAGGGGAAAGGTGTGATGGTACGTGGTTTGTCTGTGGACTGTGCTACATATCCCCCTGCTGGCAACGTCCGATGATTCGACGTCGTCGGGCTGTTGGCACGTAAGAAGAGCAGAGAACAGACAAACACGACAGTACGATAGCATTTCTACTGGACACATTGGCATGAGTGGACTCTAAACAATGTAGGAATCAATGGGGCTAACTTGGGTCCTATTACTAAGTTTCTCTGGGCTAAGGTTCTATGCCTAAAAATGAAAGGAAATAAAAGGAAAAAGGAAAGGGAAAGAAAGGAGAAAGATTAAAATAAAATAAAATGATAGGAGTGGGAGTGGGCTTTGACTTCCTGGAGTCATAAACCTCATTTGTCAGGGGCCAGGGTAGTTTGGTTATGAGGCGTTGTAGCCTATTATTTTGACAGTACCTCAAGGTCATTCATGTTGGGTTTTCAGGTAACAGATTAAAAATTTTGATAGATTGGTGGAGCCATATTTGTCTCATGACAGTATTTTCCTATTATTTTTGGTTTAAAGGAACATTCATTCTTGAACTTTGAGGCATTTTGGCTAAGGCACCTGTTGTGCACTTGTTTCGTCAGCAGTTTGACAGGGTCAGGTTGCTGGTATAAGGCCAGGCCAGGCCTCTGTGCATGGCCTGTTGTCCCCGCGAGTACTGATGGTTTCTTCCGGGGGTTGTGCCAGCTTGTTGCAGCTGGGGTGCTTCTTCTGGGATGCTTGGTGGCCATAGTAGGTCTTCCTACTTCCTGCACTCTCATCCAGTTGGCATCATATGACTTCTTTTGGACCTGTGATGCTTCTCGTCGCAGGTGGGTTTCTGATGGCACCCGACGGTCATGGCGTTGTGTTGATTTTGTTTGAATCTTGTGTCTTGATGGGTGAGTGGCGTAGCTCTGGGGCGGTCTGGAGCGGCCATCTAACTCATGGATTCGGTCCTCTTCTGAGAGATGTGGATCAGACGTGGAATCTCCCCCCCCTTCCACTGTGAAGACTGTGTTCTGGGCTTCAGGGTGAGGCAGTGGATAGGGCTTCTCGACGTTTGTCCACATCTGGTTTCGTTTGAAGTCAATGAGGGGTTCCAGTCTGTTGAGTAGATCGTGTCCAATCAGCAGCTTTTCGGTCTCAAGCGGTGAGACATGGATGGGGTGGATTAGGGACATTTCCCCAAACGTTAGCTTCAAGTACAGCGTCTCTGTGACTGGAGCTTTGTTTTGGGTGAAGCTTGTGATGTTGAATTCACTATCTTCACTTTTAATCCATCTTCTGTTTGACCTGGCTATTCCTTTTAGCTGAGCGGCCAAGGTGGGTGCAATCAGGCAGATTTCTGCACCCGTGTCCAGCAATCCTTCGCAGGGCACTTCATCTTCAAGTGTGATGGGGACATAGCTTCGGTTAGCTCTTCCTTTTCTGGAAAGCTCACCCAGAAATGTGTGTAACTGTGGTGCTTGCAGGGGTGTTGTTGGTTTTGGGGGACGTGTCCTTGTGGGTTTGTGTTGTTTCTGAATCGTTATTCCTTTTTCCCACCCAATGAGGAGCACCTGGGGTGAGTATTCAGTGTCGGGGCCTTCTAGTCATGCTGGCTTTGATGGAACTTTTTTGTTTGCTTCATCCAACTTCCTTAGTATGTCACTAATGTTTTTCTTCATGATGTCCATTTCCTCGTCACGTTTACTTCTTCTTTGTTGATACTGTTGGGGTTTGTCTCTTTTATAGTTGTCCTGGTGTCGTCCAGGGTTGTTGTGGTGTGGCCTGTCATATTCGTTTTGGTACTGTTTGGTTCTTGTTGAGTGGTCTCTTGTTTGGTGGCTGTGTTGCTTGTAGGCAGGTTTTGGATCCTGGGGTCTCTGGAGTTCTCTTCCTTCTAGTTGGAGGTGTGAATTTGATTCCACCACATGGACATTTGAGTCTTGGGATCGATTGTTGTTCGCCCATGATTTATATGCCATGTCCCTCAGCTGCAGAGACGTCATGGTTTCCTGGTTCGCGAAGGTTGTCATGAAGGGCTTTATGGATTGGGAGAGGTTGTTGATGAACACTGACTTGAACATGGGAGTTTCTTCTCCTCCGGGTTGGTTTTCTGTTGCGAAATAGGCTTTCCGGAGCCTCTCGTAGAATGTCTTTGGGTTTTCGTTGGCCTTTTGTTTTGTGTGCAGGGCGGTAGTGCAGCAGGCGCCTTTACTTTCTGAGTGCCAAGCCTTGAGGGTTCGGCAAGCCATGTCATAGCTGTGGCGTTCTCCAGCAGGTTGCCTGTCAAGCAGGGCTCTGATTGAGCTGGAAGAGGTGTTCTTCAACAGGTACAGCTTGTCCGCGTCTGTAGCTGTAGGCAGCCGTTCCAGGTTGTAGTTCAGTTGTTCTAGATACATCTCAATGGGCTGAGTGGGATTGTCCGGATCAAACCTTTCTATGTTCCTGCTAATTCTTGATAGCTGCTCTAGGGACACTGCTGATTGCAGTACATGCGATTTCCTTGCATTCTGTTGTTGGGCTGGGCTTGAGAGTTCCTCATCATCCCATCTGTTCGGGGCGGTGGTTTGACCGCGACGTTCAGGTTGGAATTGTTGCTCCATTTTCTGGTCATCCAGTCTTCTGCTCTGCTGCTCCACATCTTCTGTTCCCCTCGTTCTTCGTGGATTCGTGTCAGCTTGGTACAGAGATTGGCTGGGAGGGGATGTCTCCCTATATGGTCTTCTTGTTTCGTATTCTGAGTGGAGCGGTGCTTCAGGTGATTGCAGCTGTCTTGGGTTTTGGTTTCTTGAATGTCGATCTACTTCTCTGTCGTCTCTTCCCCACCTTCGGTTGGTGTTAGGGTCTTCTGTGGACTGGATTGTGGCGTTCGCCTTGTTCAGCTTACGAATGGTAGATAGCAGTTCAGTTCTTGTTTCCTGTAACTCCTCCTTCATTGTCTCCCTTTCAGCTGTGATGTGTGAGAGATCTTGGTCCAGGTGTTGGAATTTTGTGTAGAGAGTGTGCAATTCTTCTTTTTGGTGGTCGTAGTCTTTTTTGCTTTTCTGAACCCCCTGCATTTCTTCTTTTAGGTCTCCCAGTTCCGTAGCGAGTTCCTTGTTCTCCTGTTGAAGTGTTTCCCGGATATCTCGTTCAGTTTCTTTCGCCTTGAGGGCATCCCTGAGGGTTGTTTTCTGTTCCATTAGCTGTTGTCTAGCTCTATCCAGTTCTCCAGTCAGGTCGCTGGTTTCTTGTTCCATTAGCTCCCGTCGGTCCTGTTCCTTTTCTTTTTCTTTGAGGGCATCTTTGAGGGCATCTTTGAGGGATATTTCCTTTTCCATTAGTTGTGTCTTAGCTCTTTCCAGTTCAACAGTCAGGTCACTGGTTTCTTGTTCCATTAGCTCCCGTCGGTCCTGTTCCTTTTCTTTTTCTGTGAGGGCATCTTTGAGGGCATCTTTGAGGGTTATTTCCTTTTCCATTAGTTGTGTCTTAGCTCTTTCCAGTTCAACAGCCAGGTTGCTGGTTTCTTGTTCCAATCGTTTCCTCTGCTCTTGTTCTCTTTGTGCCGCCTTGGTAGCATCCTCTCGATCCTGGAGAGCCTGTGTCCATTGTGTTTTGACTTTTGTTATTGATAACCTGAGTAGTGCAGCATAGTTGAGACCGAGGCTGGATAGGCATTTGACAATTTGGGATTTGCTCAATATTTGGCCTACATTTTCTATGACCACTTCTTGAGTTTTCCTGGTGATCATATCGGAATTTAGATCGGTCAGCGTTTCCACATAATTTGGGTTTTCTTTTTCGGATAGGTGGACAATCAGTTTCTCAGCTTCCGTGAGGTGAGACATGTTTGGTTCGGCTACTGGAAGTTATTAACACAATGCTATTGTGATAATGTTGATAGGCACTTTAGTTTTGTAGTGGTTCTCTTTTTGGCAGCAATATATATACTTTTCTTTTCCTTTTTTTTTGTTTACCAACTTAATATTAAAATTAAAATCAGAAGTTAATATTCAAAGATTAACAATCAAAAACTGAGATTAATATTCAGAAATTAAAATCAATACTAAAGTCACCATCCAGGATCAAAGATTCAGAAAATAAATAAAATTGTTTACCAAATTAATATTAAGGTTAATATCAGAAGTCAATATTCAAAGATTAACAATCAAAAACTGAGATTAATATCCAGAAATTAAAATTAATATTAAAGTCACCACCCAGGATCAAAGATTAAAAAAAATTGTTTATCAAATCAATACTAAAATTAAAATCAGAAGTTAATATTCAAAGATTAACAATCAAAAACTGAGATTAATATTCAGAAATTAAAATTAATATTAAAGTCACCTTCCAGGATCAAAGATTCAAACAAATTATTTATTCTTTTAGGCCTATATTAAATCTTAATTTCAGTAATCTTGTTATAGTATCTATAAACGATTAGAGAATTTAGATTGAGTAGCTGTTGATTTGTTTTAGCCTAAACTGGACTGAGAAAGTACAATGTATTTAAATACTATAGCACATTAAGTTAGCCGGTTTAGCTTGTAGAATCAAACAGATAATGAACTAAATTGTTGCTGCATCTATAATGTAGCTTTAAATTGGGCAAGGGTTTTACATTCACCTCGAATTGAATGCGAAACAGTGAAGCTTCTTTTCGAAAAGCTAGTTTATCAATTTCGGAATTGTTTTAACAATATTGTGGCAGTACAGGCTGCGTTGTTCGGCTACTTCCAAACAAAAGTCCTTTTGGACTGATCGCAGATAGAGTGGGCAAACTAAAAATAATACACTTTACGTTTAATTATTATTTAGCGATTGTTGTTAAAGTTGTATATTGATGAGGGATAAATAGGATTACAGTTCAGTATGGTCAACAACGCCGATATTCTGACAACTTCCACTTTTAAGTGCGCGGAATGAAAATCAAATTACAGGTCTTTGTTCACGAAAGGTAACTATTTCCGGTTAAGCAACAATAAAGGTCCTTAAATAAGCAGCTTCTCCTGTCTCAATAATTATTTTACTGTTACTTTACTGATTCTAGAGGTTGAGTGTTTACATTAATGTTGAATTACATGCAAAACAAAGTGAAGCTTTTTCCGAAAAGCTAAGTTAATCAATTTACCAATTGTTTAACAAGGTAGAAGCATATAGCTTAATGTAGAGAGCTGCGTAGTCTCCTTCAAAATCAAAGTCCTTTTGGACTGATCAATGTCTGTTATCTACCTCTAACTAGACAATGGCAACTTATCAGTTGCTTGGTTGATTTACTCAACCCAAATGGCCAACACTACTATAATACACCTTTCCGAAGCGTGTATGGTACCAAAATAGTAGTGTTGTGACTCTATAAAAAGGATCTTATGCCTTCATGTAGAAGCGCTGCCTTTGTTTCACAAGATGAAATGAGACGGGTCGCAGTGTCACTGCGCACGCGCGTACCTCCGCTCAAGTCTAGCTTTTCCGAAGCTAGTTAGCTACACACAAATAGCCAATTGTTCACGACAAAGCCAATTCAATGAGTACACAGCACAGTATTCAAACAGTGTTTAAAACCGTAGCTATCTGGGGGAATAGTTAAATACAACGGAGCGTTAATTTAACCAAAAGGGTGGGAGGGTGGGTTTCAGACGGAAAATGTATCTCCGTTATAGATCGCTCATTTCAATCTGTTTCAAAGCCTGTCACGGGGCTCCAATATGTAGCGGGGTTTGCTCGTTTAAGATTAGCAATACTTAATTTATAATAAAGTATGTAGTTCTTGTGGGCACCACCTCTTATTGTTAAAGGGATAGAGGAAACCTTATTGAATAATATTTAAATAATAGCCTTCGTAATAATCAGTCTAATCTTGAGTCGTGAATTCTATGAAAGTAGAGCAGATCAGATAACGTGAGTGATACGCGAATATTATACACAATGATTTATTTAGGAGAATGTAATTATAATGAACAAATACCAGATAAGTTATGGGTTAGTCAGAGTAGTACAGTGGCTGGATGCAAATGAGGGCGAGCAACACAATGGCTGTGTAGAGCGCGTGTAAAGGGGGGAGGGAGAGAGAGAGAGAGAGGGGTAGGCCTTTGGGAACAATGGACGAGCAAGGGCAACAAACTTAGCAAGGGTTAAGCTAACTCATTTGTAAAATACAATCAAACATCAACAATTTAATCACAACATGCCAATATGTCACAGGTAAGAAATATTGCAAATCGTAGTTACTTTTGTCGGTTTGAAGAAAGGTAGAGTCAATGGTTTCGTTATCGTCCAACGAAAATAGAACAACGGAATCTTTGGCCAAAGTTCCGGGCGCTCAGTGAATTTGCAGGTTGAGAGGAAAGTTTAGAAATGTAGCTAGCACTTCAGTTTAATCCTACGAACAAGCGGGGTTGATTGTACGTTTGGGGGTTTTATACTCCAAAGGAAAAGGGGGGGTCCCCGTGAAGGTGACCTCTTTCATTGGTCAGTTTTCCCCCACCTGGGCGTCGTCCTGAGATCTGCCTAGGTGTGAAGTGGCTGATAACTTTTCAGAGTTCAGCTATTTCAAATGTCCATGTATTGCTTATACTTCGAAATATAACAATACAACATTAATAAATGGTTTAGTTTGTAGATTAGAATCATTTTGATATCAAGATTGACTGATTTATCATAACAGGGAAGGAAGTTACATTAAAACATCAAATTATGTCAACACAGCATTAAAGGGAAAGCATACATTATAACACATCAACTACTGTCATTGAAATAGTGTCCATGAGCCATGTAGTCCTTGAGAATATGTTTGTAAATCCAGAAAAGTTAGTTCTTCCTTAAAATCCTTTGTCTCCATACTGTAAGGCCATTTTGGTCTACTTTCTGACCCCATGCTGGGCCAGAAGCTTTGAAGCTCCTGCTCTGGAGATAAGGACAAAGGAGGAAAACCCCCTTTCTCCTTGTCGGGGGTAGGGGAAAGGTGTGATGGTACGTGGTTTGTCTGTGGACTGTGCTACAGTCCGGTGGGGAGATGAGCGTTGAAGATGAACTTGCGTTATTTATAACCCTTGCCCCCCCCCCCCCCCCCACCCCGCTACGCTCGCGGCCGGCGGGACAGCGCCAGGTCGGCGCCGGGGCGGCCACGCCCAGTACGTCCTCGCCATCATCACTACTCCCATATCCACCTCACCCACCTCCATCTCTACTCCAGGTCAGGAGTGTTCCATCTCTAACGCCACCACCCCCCCCTCCCCAGCCCTCTATTCCTAAGACACAGGTCATTCAGTTTGTGATTGATGAATCCCAAAGACACCCCCCCCCCCTCCTCCTGGCGTGATGTCAAGCCGCATCAGAGGAAACAACCCCCCTCCCGCCGGCACCTTTGGAAAAACATGCCGCTTCACACAAAGGCAGATAGTGTTGAGATAAGGCTGTGCTGTCGTCCCCACTGTCACTCCACGCTGCCAGATCAGTCGTGGATGTACAGACACAGAGAGGACTGTTGTTCTGATCAGCCTCCAGGCCTCCGCCCCGGCCTCCGCCCTCACTGCTCTGGTCCACCGTCGCCCGCTGGCCAGCGAGCGTCTGAGCATCTGCTTGTCTCTCCCTCTCTCTTGATCTCTTTCTCTCTGTCCATCTCGCTTCGGAGCTCTCTTTTCCATTCCTTTCTCGCTTTCTCTCCCTCTCTCCATCGCTTTGTATCTCTCTCGGTCCATGTCTCTCTCTCTCAGACAGGAGCATGGTGTCGTTGTGGATTCAGGACTGATGTCTTGCTGCTGGGTGGAGAGAGAGAGATTGGGACTCGGTGGTTGTTCAGGAAACCTGCACTGCCGTGTTTACCAAGCAGGAGTCCCAGAGTAGCCTCGCGTTTGTCTTCCTCCACACTCCTATGTGTGTGTGTGTGTGTGTGTGTGTGTGTGTGTGTGTGTGTGCTGCACCACTAAGCCTGTTTGTCATCTCCCAGATCTTTTAGAAAGGCCATATCCGCTTGCCCACACACACACACGCACACACACACACTCTGCCAGCCAAGAGAGGCCCTAATGAGGCCTGGTCTCCATACAGAGATTGGAGTGGCCATCGGTCAATACAGCTTTGGAGCCTCCTCCTGTGTGATAATGAGCTCTGCTGCGGCTTCACCACGCACGGCTCACCGGCGTCTCACACACTCACACACTGTCTCACACTCACTCACACACTGTCTCACACTCACTCACACACACTCACACACACACTGTCTCACACTCACTCACACACACTCACACACACCACTCCGCGCTTCAGGAGATGGGCTTCTTGTGGGGGGAGAAATAGTTTGGCGGGTGGGGGGGGGTGGTTGTGGTGGAGGAGGGTGTGTGACTGAACACCCCCCCCCCTCCAGAGTGTGCCCTGCTGTGTTTCCTGTGGGGGGTCTGGACTGGACTGTGAGGGGACTGGACTGGACCCAGAGTACGGTTCTGAGCTTGGCAGCGTCTGATGTAAACATGGAGCTGTGAAATCAAATAGATGAGGATGAATGTGATCAGATTAAAGGGGGAGACAGATGAGGACTCATTTATGGGAGCTTGTGTCTTTCCCTCCCTCTCTGTCTCTCCTCCTCTCTCTCTCTCTCTCTCTCTCTCTCTCTCTCTCTCTCTCTCTCTCTCTCTCTCTCTCTCTCTCTCTCTCTCTCTCTCTCTCTCTCTCTCTCTCTGTCTCTCTCTCTCTCTCTCTCTGCCTCTTCCTCTCTGTCTCTCTCTCTCTCTCTCTCCCTCTCTGTCTTTGTTTCTCTGTGTCTCTCTCTCTACCAATATAAATATCTGTATCTTTGTTTCCCCCCCTACCTTTCTCCGTATCTCTCCATCTCTTCTCTCAATGCAGCCTCTGTCAGTAGAGGACATGCTCGGAAGCTAACGGGATTAGCGCTCCCAAACCTCGTTAGTTTCAGCATACGAACCCAATCAAGGACCACCGAGCTCACAGCGAGCTCCGAAACAAGTGCACCCGCAACACAGGAAGCGCACTGAAAACACAGGACTAACCCGACTGCAGTGAGAAGGTGGAGATAGGAGCTGTGGTGAGGTTGTGGTGAACAGGTCTACACTTACCGGCGCCATGAATCTGTTGTTCTGTTATTCGGAAACTGACTTTTGCACTGGTTTACACAAGGCCAATTAAAATGGTTTATTTGCTCCATGGCGTAGTTTTCTCGATGGTTTTAGATGTATGACAGTATTGATGTTCTATAGCGATTCAGGTCTGCGTCTCTCTATAATAGCTTACTTGCTTTTTGTGTAACGGTTCACCTGGAGTGACCTAAACACACAGATTTGGGGATTCATTATGTACATTTTAAGCAATTTAAATGAATTTAATTTAATTTATCTGATTTTGATTCAATTGAAGTGCTTTGACCTGAGACTGTTGGAAAGGATCAAATCAAATCAACATTTATTTGTATATCCCTTTTTACACGCAAGCATGTCACAGAGGGCTTCACATACGCCCATAGAACTGCCCTCAACCAACCTAAACCCTCAAGGAAGACAAGGAAAAACTTACTGCAGGAGAAAAAATGGAAGAAACCTTGGGAGGAGAAATTCAGTGAGGGATCCCCTCGTCCAGAGACGGTTGGTGAAAGAGAGGAGCAGAACACAGGCTTAACATAGTCATACAGCAGGGAAGTGTCAATGGGTGTTGAAACACCAAAATCCATTGTTAAACTTGGTAGATGTATCAAAATCAAATCAAATGTTTTTTATTTTATTATTTGTATATAGCCCTTTTTACACGCAAGCATGTCACAGAGGTAGATGTAGGAAGGGACTGCCCTGTTTAAGAACTTTGGGGCCGATATGAAGGTTGTTGTGCTTACAGTATCTGTTTCTCCAACCCAGTTAACCAGTTAAGTCAAATGAGGAAATGAATTCAGATTAAAGCGATTTAGATAAAGTAGGTTAGTGTTCTCATGTGTCAGCAGAGACGAAGGTAACACTCGATAAAGCAATGCTTATTCTGTGCAACTCTGACATTTTTGAGTGTGTTTGTGTGTGTGCATGTATGGTCCTGTTTGCGTGTGCGAGCCTGACCACCTGGTAGTGTGTGTGAAGCTGTGTGTGTGTGTGTGTGTGTTGCATGTGAGCAGGAACGTACACGTCTGGGTGAACCAGCTGCTCCTGAGCTGCAAACACCAAGCTTGTTGTATATTTACCCACTGTTGCCCTCAGTACATCCTCCTACAGGACGCTGGCTGGCTGGCTGGTTGGCTGGCTTTCTGGCTGGTTGGCTGGTTGGTTGGTTGGCTGGCTGGCTGGTTGGTT